>NC_133532.1:124763069-125063069 GCF_048544455.1 Silene latifolia | reverse complement strand
AGACTTAGTGTCGACGGATGTAGTCCACAATTCCACAATTCCTTTCAATCCGGCCCTCGCAGTCCCTAACATTCGTAACCATGTCACTGTCACATTGGGCATGGATGATCAATATCGACTGTGGGTTGCTCTCTTTACGAATCATGCTAAAGCTACTCGCGTGATTCATCACATCATCAAATGATTCGGACGGACTGGTTAATGATATCGAGTACGTTTGTAAGGAGCTAAGAAACCCGGTCCATTAGTATATCCTAAGTCCACCAGATAATACTTGTTTGGGACAAGTTTTAGACCATTTGGTCTTCGAAGGGCATCATAAAGAACCCGAGGATCTGATGCCGAACCTTCCCAACCTGGCAAAACATAGCTAAAGCGAAGATTGTTATCACACGTAGCTAGAACATTAGTAGTAATATCACCTTTCCTATTTCTATATCTAGGCCGGTCTTGCGCATAGACGGTCATTTCGATATGTGTCCCATAAAGCGCTCCGACAACCCCTTCAACCCATTTCTATTTACTATCTGTGGCAAAACTTACAGTAGAATCTCTTTCTTTTATGTAATATTGACCTATTTTCATCACAGCTCTAAGCACCATATGAAAATGACGACTCACAGTTTCTCCCGATCGAGTATACACAGCCCCAATAGCTAGTCCTATTTTTCAAGTCATGGCCAAGAATATGAAGAAAATAGGCTACAACTTCCTTAATTGTGACATTTTTAGTACTCTTTAAACCCCCTTTGATTTGCAAAATGCGACACAATTTGTCAAAACAATGTATATCCATTCGCAATTGTTCTCGGCATATGCGGTTGTTCATTAACGAATTCAACCAATATTTTCTTTTCTCAACACGTTCATGCTCACACCAAGCTATTTGTTTCTCTCGATAATTAATCTGGTGCCATGAACATAATATTACACTGATAAAACCAAAAATAATTGCAAACAACTCGACTTCGTCATCATAATCTTCCCTAGCACGCTTCCTTGACTCAATACCATTAATTTCGTCAGCCATTTTTTCCTTGTGTTAAAGCTCACAACCTAAAAACCCTAAATTATACTCCCTCCAATTTCATTTATTGTTCCCCTTTATTTTTGACATAAGAAATAAAGGAATCAATTTGGACCATACAATACACATGACCCCACATCAAATTGATTTTGGATCACACAAAGTTGTCCAAAAAAGGAAAGAGGAAACAATAAAGAAAATAGATGAAAAGGGAAAAAGGAACAATAAATGAAATTGGAGGGAGTATAAGTTATACGCATCTTAAAACAACACCACAAAGTAGTGAACAAGGACCAAGTAAAATACATCATAAACAGAACCAAGTAATGTATATATGTGGACCAAAGTTGTCATATTATTGTTGGTTAGATTTGATCATTTGAATGGTCTATCTGCAGCTAGCTATGAGAGTTGGATTCAATGAGCTTACTTATGTTTCAGATTGATGTTTATGCTTCACTTTAGTAATTAATGATGTAATTAAGCAGTTCCTAACAATACATGGATCTCTCAATCTAAAACTTTAGCATTTCTTTGGTTTAAACATAGTGATGCTAACAATGATAATCTATGCCTAACTCTATTTTGGTAACAACGATAATCTATGGATAACTCCGTATTTATACAGGCTTGACGGATTCCTGAATGGTATACTTTTGTGTTATTTGTACTACAAGAATGACACATGACTTGGGAGAGAAAAAGAGCAATAATATTTCTCCTCTGGATGCTGTACTTAGAGCTGGCAAATAATGACACGACACGAAAACACGACACGAAATTAACGGGTTTGGGTTGAAGCTCAATGACCCATTTATGTAAGTGGGTCGACACGAACACGACATGATATTTAATTGGGTCGGATTTGGGTTGAGCTTTCTAAACACGAACCCGACACGAATGACCTGTTTAATAAATTAATCCTAATTTTTTTATTTTTCATCACATAAATATACTTGAACTTTCCAAATATTGACATAACACGAAAACACGACCCGAACCCGACACGATATTAGCGGGTTAGGGTTGAGGCTTGTTGACCCATTTATGTAAGTGGGTCGACACGAACACGACACGAGATTTAAACGGGTCGGGTTTGGGTTGAAGGGTTTGTGACCCGTTTACATGTGATACGAACACGAACCCGACACGACCCGATCTGTTTGCCATGTCTAGCTGTACTGGACGCTCCTGTAGAAATCAAATCCATATTATCATGATTGGCAGCAATAGGAGCAATAATATTTCTAGGATTATATTAACATCCCTTACCCATGTTTTAAAACATGCTGCTTTACATTAATCAACTTGATAGGACGCCACCGGGTGGTGCCCGAGATTGGGTGTCACCCTCTCACATACATCCTTTATTGAAGGGGTCTCCACTTATTACATGTGAGAGGGTGGCGCCGAAATTGGGTGTCACCCGATGGTGCTAGCTCAATTTCTACATCATACAACTGGTGATATAGTCTGTATTAATTAGTGGATTAGTCGACAGCTGGTGTGGAGTGGCCGTCGAGGAGATGGTCGAGGATATATACAACTAATTACGACATTCTCTCCAATAATTATGATATAATCTCCTACAATAATGGATACAGATCATACATTCATACTGAATAACAAACAGAAGATTATGGAATATTCTATTAGATATGGTGGAACGCGGGTCTTTTTCTATGGTCTTGTGGATCTGGTAAACAATGACACGACACGATATTAACTGGTTTGGATTGAGGTCTAATGACTTATTTATATAAGTGGGTCGACACGAACACGAACACGACACGATATTTAATTGGGTTGCGTTTGGGTTGAACTCTCTAAACACGAACTAGATCTGTTTACTAAATTAATCTTAATTTTTCTTGATCATCCATCACATAAATAAATATATACTTAAAACTTTCTAAATATGTACATGACACGAAAACTCGACACGACTCAACCTGTTTGTCAGGTCTAAATATAGCCAAGCTTTTGTTTGATCGGAGAGCGATACGAAAACAACAATAATTTGGTCAATGGAGAACATACATGTAGCCACGATGGATATCCCCAAAGCATGATTCATAAATCATAATCGCGTCGTGTCATCCTCTTCTCTCGCACTCGTTCGACACATTAATGTTTTAATTAGCTGTTTTGACAGCTCTTTGATTTGATTTGATGCTAAAAGATTATTTGATGATATACAAGGTATTAGCTAGGGCTATAAAATGGTGTTAAACAATCGTCAACCAAAACTAAGAAAAAAATCATAACAAAGTAGTTGTGTAATTGTTAATAATATTAATATGAAGAATCAAAAAAATATGCAGGTGGTTTGTATGGTGGCATTATTGATTGGGGTCGTGTTAGCGATAACACTTGAACCCGTTGGTGCTACTCGACATATGCTCCAGGAGGTTAATACCAAGGATCCGGTCGGGGGTGGAAACTCCGATTTAGTCTGTCAGATGGATTCTGTTGCACCGATTTAAAATGCCACAAAGGCAAATGCGTCGACCCTTCCTGCAGTCATATTGATGAGATTTGTGTGTCCAATTTAGATTGTTGCGAAGGTTATCAATGCAAAAAACGTAGCGAAGCCGTAACCTTAGGCCGATGCAAAGATGCCTAAGGTAAGCCTGATGAGATTTGTGATGTATGCAACCAACAATTTATGCAACCAACAATTTATGTTCTTTGCTTATGCTTTTTTTTTTTTCCTAGTATTCTTGTCTTATGTATTTCGAATTTCGTATTTTGTATTTCGTATTTCGTATTGAGTGCTATTGTTGTTTTCTTATTTTTATCATGGAATAAAACGGCGTGTTTTTATTAAGTTTTTTTGTATTCTATTCAACCGGCTTTAAAATTGCAATTGGGAGCGTAGAATAATTTCATGAACTATCTATTTTTTTAAATAATTTGTGAGTTGGAAATTTGGACCCCTCGAGATTCAGATTCGCCTTTGATCTCCGAATTTGGATCTGCTTGATGGAAAACTATTTAAGAAAACAAAAAAAAAATATTAAAAAAAAAAATGCAAAAGCCAATAAATAGGGGTTTTTGATTAATTTTACTCCTTAAATAAAATAATGCCAACAATTTTTTTTTTCCTTTTTTTGACAATTGGAATGAAAGCGAGTAAACAAATTAACTCAACGTGACACTTGAAATGTTACTTGCTATAATCCTCTATCTACTAAATGAATAGGTGATTTCTATCATTTTTCCGCCAAAAAACATATTCTCAAAAAAGAAAATTAATGATAATTATATTCATTCACTAAATAAGGAAACTAACAAATACAATTTAATTCATCTATTATATTTTCATTAAAATTAATCTTTTCATCAAATTATATTATTTTCACTAAAATATAAATTATAATATTTTAATTAAATTAAAATAAAATTGATATAAAATTATAAATTGCTAAATCTTTTATTAATCTTATTATTAAATGAAGAGTTGACCAAAAAACATATTCTATATAAAACCAAAACTAAAAATTGTTGTTATTACTTTCGTGACAAAAAAATTGAAAAAAAAAATATAAATTGAAACTCATTAGCTTTATGCTATAAAAATATTTTCATTAAAATATATTTCAACTCATTACTCAATTCTCTTAACTAATTTTCAATTCTAGCTTTTATTTATCAAAGCAAAATACAATGATGAGAAATGTAAACATTATAAGGTACCAATATTATATAAGTAATTTTATAAAAATATTAAACTTTAAGTACCGTGCAATGCACGGGGTCTAAACTAGTAAACATATGAATTCAATGTTGAAAAATTACTTGATTAGGACCATTATCCATTCATCCGTACTTAATTAATTGATTACTCTAGTTTTTATAATTTTATTTTATTTAGAATCGGATGTATGTGATCAACAGTTTATTATAACACAAATTCTAAGGTCCATCGGGTGTATAAGAATATCGTACACCCTAGCCAATGAGATGCCTTAGTTTTTATTTGGGAAATATAGCAAACCACCCCCATAAGTTTGATACTATGTGCAATCAAACCCCTTAATTTATAAATATAGCAAATCAACCCCATAAATTTCTGTTAATGTGCAATTAACCACACATTTTATTTTTAAGAATAAAATTGCTAATTAAATATTTTACAATTATTGAAAATCAAAATTATTGATTAGATTTTAATCCTAAAATTCTTGGTTATTAAAAAACATGCTCAAATATATTTTTTTATTTTGGTGAAAAATGTTCATAATATGAGAATTGTTAATGGTGTTGCAATGAAAAGTTACATGACCAAATTTTTGTTTATACTAAAATTACTTCTCATTTTTCATTGAATATGTAAATATTATATTTAATTATTTAAGAAATATATCTATATATTTTTTATAATAGAAAACAATAGGTTTTAGTTAAAAAATGGTAAAAAAAACTTGCACATTTTTGGAAAGTTATGGGGCTAATTTGCTACAAGTGAAATTTAGGGGGCTAATTTGCACATAGTTCATAAGTTATAGGGTAGTTTGCTACATCCCGATTTTTATTTTATTAAGATTATATTCTATTATTAATGGAGAATTTATTCAATTCTAATACTAAATAGTAGCTTAGTCAAAGATTTTGATTTTGATAATAAAATGTGAAAATTTGAGAATACAATAAAAATAATAGCTTGTCTTACAACATAGGATTACAAACAATCATCAATCAATCAAACTTGAGAAAAAATTCATAACCAAGTAGTGTAAGTGTTGTTAATATGGAGAATCAAATAAATATGAAGGTGGTTTGTATGGTGTAGGAAATATAAAACTTATCTGACCAATTAAATTGAGACGTCGTGTAAGAATACTATCCTAAGTGAGTTAGACCCCCACACAAGTGCTCCTTAGGTTCTTTGGTCACTAACTTCGGGTTTAATGCCTAAAGTAAAACTCACGAGTGGGCCGGGACTGGATGGGCTAGGCATTAAACCGATAACCACGAATTACCATAAAAATCTCTACCGCTTTTACAACTCTTATCTCAGTGTTCTTATTCAAAGCGAATGCTTAAAGTAAAACTCACGAGACCAAGCGCGTCACTCGCTGGCACTCCTAAGAACAACCACGGAGTGTATCAATCTATAATACCAAAATGCAACAATGTAGATACTCCCTAAAGACTAGCAAAGTTACATCAGAACATCAACAGCTGGTTTTCCTTTTCAAAACATCACTACAAAGCACTTGCACCATTAGAAGAAACCCTAAACTAATAAGCAGATGCTTGCATTAGACAGTGTCACTGTGTTTTCTTCCGTCTCATCAAAGTAACCCTAAACTAGAAGCATAATCCCTTATAGTGAGAAGTAATAATAAGGTAACAACAACAACAACAACAACAACATTACCCCAGTGCCTCAATGGCTCCCGCAAATTGCGGGGTAAGGAAGGGTCGGATGTACGCAGCCTTACACAGCGGCTGTTTCCGAATGACCCAAGATGAAAATTGCGTCGAGAACTGCATCGAAGGACTGCTACTTCACAAGAGAAAGAAGTGCAACCACTTTAGTAAACCATAAATTCTCTATTTTCATAACAAACATCTAAAAATCACAAAACCCATCTAACAAAACATGTCATTTCCTACCATAACCTAAATTAAGCAGCTTAAAAGACTAATAAAGAAACAATATATACACTGAAAATCAACAAAAACAATCAAATAAACTTAACCGTTCACTAAATAAGAAAACACAAATGAATTTACGATAACATTAACACAGAAATATGAAATTTACAATGATGTCTGCGTTTATGTGAGAACTATTGATAGTTTATTGGTTTATGTCGTAATACCATTAAATTTACACGAGGGCACGGGAAATAATTTTTCCTGCTGCGTACATCCGAAACCAACCACCCCCCCCCCCCCCTACCCCACAATTTGCGGGAGCCATTGAGGCACTGGGGTAATGTTGTTGTTGTAGCCATCACTCATCAGATACTCTGTCTCCCAATATTACAATATTTGCTAGCCAGACAACAAAATTTGTATTCCCCCCTCCCCTTTTTTCCCCATAACCAAACCCTAAGAGTTGAGGTCTTTCGACACAAGTAACTCATTTACATAAATGAGTCATAATTCGTTGGGTTAAGTCAATAATCCAACCAAACTGTTTCAAAATAAGAATTATCATTCGTCATTTTGAGGTAATGGGTTATAAAATTGGTTTGGTGGGTTAAATAGGTTTAAGGAGTTGAAAAATGAACTGTTTAAAAATAAATGGGGTTAACCGGGTCAAGTTAGATTATAGAAAAATCAAACGGGTTAGGCTAGGGTTGAGAAAAATGACGTGTTATAACTAATTGAGTCAGGTTCAAGGTTAGGGTTGCGGTGATCAATTTAAAATTGACAGGAACACGCACACGACACGACTTGATTTGTTAGGTACATCTATCTAAGAGGACCAAAGAAACTACAAATTGAGAAATCAGACATTCGGGCTCTCTACCAAGTATATATGGAAAGCTATATTTTCTCTGGGGACAGGATTTTATCCGAAGCTAAGATTTTTATTTTGTTTGTCGGTTTATGTCGTTAATACCGTTAAATTTATCTGAAGGGATACGATAAGAATTTTTCCCGGATCTGACACTAACTACAGCTGAACTAATACCTCATTATAATGCGCGAAGTGATACAGTGGCTCTTCTTTGTTGATAACATGCCTCTGAATGCCACACCGACAGCGTCATCATGACTTGTGTCTGTGTTGACATAGAATCCCCCATCCTGTCTATCAATAGCATCAAAGTCAGCAAGGCGCTTGCACCGTTCTTGTGCCACTTTGGGTCACAACGCCAGCCATCAACGATGCTAACACCGATTCCTCCTCTGGATGCTGTTCTGGATGCTCCTGCAGAAATCAAATCCGTATTATCATGATTGGCAGCAACATTGTATTCTAAATCAGAAGTAAACTAAGAAAAGTAGTAGACGAAGTTGATTAATTCAAAGAATGCACAGCAGCAAGTTTTAAAACATGGGTAAGGCAGGGTAATGGAGTATATCTAATTCTCGTAAATTGCATCGGGGTAATGTCGTTGCTGTTTAGCCAAGTAACAGATTTTCAATATCCATGATGCTACTGCATTAAAAACTATAGCAACTATGCACAACACAAGCAAATTCTACCAACCATAACAGAAACAGGTGAGTTGCTCATCTAACATCAACTTTTCGCAACTCTTTTATTAATGATAGTGACTCAAAGAGACGCTTACATTTGATACATGATTTCATGACAAACAGACACATTTTATCGTGTAGATAGTGACTCAAATTTGACACTTACATTTGATACATGGTTTCATAACAAGCTTACACATTCTATCGCAGATAGTGACTCAAGGAGACTCTTACATTTGATATTCATAACAAGCTTACACATTCTATCGCAGATAGTGACTCAAGGAGACTCTTACATTTGATACATGTGATACATGATTTCATAACAAGCGTACCCATTTTATCGTAGATAGTGACCACTTTTACTAGTACCCATTTTATTTTTTTGGTACCATTTTGCTTTAAATTGAAGTTGGCCTTCCAATAAATTTATTGTGAGATCATCTCTCTCGAGTCTTGACCAACTCATGTCTGTCTAGTACTATGAAGATTCGGTAGCAATTTATCATCATGTTGCTTCTTCCATGGCTTACTTCATACTAGCTTCAACTGATTTTTTATGCTCTTCCTTTTTAAACTTCTCCCAATAAATTTATCGAGGAAAGAGCAGATTTATTGTTTTGACATTACCTCCTGCAATTCCGTCTGTAGTTTATCATCCTTCTGCTTCTCTTTGCCAAAGACCATCGAGAAACTATTAGCGGCTTCTCCAATTCTGCCTGCTAGGAATGACCTCCCTTTTTTCATAATAGGGAATTGCCACATGTGCTTGATGTCATTATGACATAGTGGCTTAATAAGAAACATCATTGCTCCAATCGAGAGACCATGCATGACGAGATGTTCATCAAAAGTATCAGACATCACTGCATAGAATAATAGGGTATTAGGTCAAAGGAGTGGTTGAAAATGGGACTTCGGAAACATAATAAAAAGAGATACCGTACTTACTAACAACAGGTAGTCGCGTTTCTGTTTCGACTTTTTGCAGAAACTCAAGACTGGATGACATATCCGGCAAAAAGAGGTCTGTCACCACTAAGGAGATGCCATGATGTTTCTTCAGGAGAATGCGCAGTGCCGCTTCTCCTGTTGTAGCAGTCACAACTAAGGATGCTATATCAGTTTTTGCAAAATACCATTGAGAAATTATTAGGAAGGAACTATAATAATAAGGGAGAATATATTTGCAGACTCGAGCCTCCTGCAAAATCAAGTATCAATAGATAACACTTATTAGAGTTTACATCAAACAAAAAACACTAAAAAAGAACTGAAATGTATAGTGTAAACATTATCAAAATATCGACAAAAAATAGGATTTCATAAGAATATTACCCAGGGAACTTTACGGTAATTTTCTGAATTGTTGTATAGGAGCCTTTCTCCTTGTAATTTTTTATTCTTCGTCTTCATCTTCTGCATGATCAGAAGAAGCAAAAAGCAGTGAGTGACATGTCTAAGGAATTCCTCCTCAATTTAAAGAGGACGAATACGCGTTCAAATCACCAACTTGGCAAACATAAATAGAAACATAGATTACTTTCCAATTATGTAATGATCTATTTCCAATTCTATCAACCAAGTATGGAAGCTATCAACCAAGTATGGACAGGCAGAGAAAATCTCTGGCGATCTTATCTGATACTAAGATTGTTATTAGTTTGTCGGTCTACGTTGTAATACCGTTTCATATAGTAATACCATTAAATTTACTATGTCTATCTCATAAGAACGGAAAGCTACATTTTATTTGGTGTTACTCATTTTTTGTCGTCAAATACTAGTATCTTTCTTTGGTATATGATTTCTAACAGAGGTTTAAAATTTTTAGTTAGGCGTTTTATGTCGCATGCTTAACTCGTAATAAGGTAATACATGGAAAGCTATTTTTTTTTTGGGAGTCATGATTTTATCTGAAGTAAGACTTTTATTTAGTTTGTCGGTTTATGTCGTTACCACCGTTGAAGTGTATCACATGCAAGGTGACGAAGGAACAAAAGAGACAATACGTACCTGATGAAGAGATCAGCGCACGTATTAAGCAATGGCTTACGTTGTCAAGAAGACAAGAACCATACCATTGTGGTGAGGCCACCATGCTTATCACAATCAAATTCCAAATCCAAATCCAAAGTCTGCAGATACGGATTTGTAAATTATTCTTCAGTTATCCAGACACTTATTGCCTCAAACGTAATTTAGAAAAAAAAACGGAACCAGTTCAGATGTTCCTTATCAACAATAAGGCACAACCTAAGTAAGGACAATCATTCCTTAAGCATACTCACTATCACGATCTCTACAACAAAAACAATACAAGTCATAAGAAACTATACACTTTTGCAAACATTCCAAAAAAGGTTTTTAAATGCAAAATACAGACTGATTTTGATTTTATCTGAAACTAAGATCTTTATTTAATCTGTTGGTTTATGTCGTTAATATTGTTAAATTAATCTGAAGAGATACAGGAAAATGGATCTGCACTAGCTATTGCAGAACTGATACCTCATTATGGTGAGCAAAGTGATACAGTGGCTCTTCTTGGATGACAGCATGCTTCAAAGTACCAGGGATTAACCACGTCATCATCCCGTCCACCAATAGCATCTCTACAAAGCCAATGTCACAGTTAGTAAGGCGTTTGCTGTTCTTGTGCCAGTTACGATCACAACGCCAGCAATCATCAACAGAATTTCCTGTTCCACAAGAAAAATAACATCTTACTCTGGGTGCTGTTCTGGATGCTCCTGCAGATGTGAAATCGATAATATCATGATGGCAGAAATTCCTCAATAATATCTCTAGGGTTCAGATGCGATAAACTCCACAATCCATGATTTAACATCATTTCAATCTAATTCAAAACTTAGAAGTAGACTAAATTAAATACAAGAATGCTATCTTGTATTCTTATTACCCTTAATTGCATTGGAGTAATGTTCTTGTCGAGCAAAGTAAAAAAAATTCAATTACTCTGATGCTACTGCATTAGAAAACTGCACCAAGCCACCAACTATACACAAACAGAAGCACATTCTACCAACCATAACAGAAAAAGATAAGTTGATCCTCTAGCATCAAAAATTTCTTTTATTATTGATTGAGACTCAAAATTACTCTTACATTTGATACATGATTTCATAACAAGCGTACCCATTTTATCATAAAAAATGACCACTTTGATTAATAAACCATTTTATATTACACGTACCCATTTTTTTACCTATGGTACCATTTTATTACACGCACATTCTACCAACCATACTATGAAGATCCGGAAGCAATTTATCAGCACAGCGCTTTTCTTCCATGGCTTTCTTCATACTGGCTTCAAGTGCTTTTTTCGGCTCTTCCTTTTCAAACTCCTCCCAAGAACAACCCTCACGATACCTTCTATGAAGATCCAGAAGTACGCTATCAGCACAATGCTCTTCTTCCATGCCTCTCTTCATAGTGGCATCAGTTTTTATGCACAATTCTTAGCATAACTTTCTCCCTTTGTTTTATCTCAAGTTTTTGTCTAACCACATCTAACTGAGAGGAAACAGCAGATTTTGGGTTTGACATAACCTCCTACAATTCCTTCCTGCTTCTCTTTGTAACTGCTTGGAATGCCACGCATCTGAAGTCCACTGGATTCTAGCGCATAAACACAAAATTTGACATGTCTGGCAAATTCATAGCCATGCAGTGTCGTCAGTAGAATCTGCAGTGCTTCTTTTCCAGTGTCAGCAGTTACAACTAGTAATACAACAGGATCAGATAGTCAGACGATGGCGACAATGAGGAAATAATCATGAAGGGCATCGACTCGACTATTTTTATACTTTTAAACATAAAAAAAATCACATAGGGAGCCAAAGAGGAGGAAAAGTTAGTCTGCAGAAACTTGGCCAAGTCGAAAATAAATAACTGTTATATAAGCTATCATACCTAATGTGAAAACACATCAAACATTAAAATAAAAAATGTTGGAAACTTGGGTGTTCCTTATTATTTTCTTCACCCTCCACCAAGATTTACACAGTAGAGAAAAACAAGACAAAGACACCCGGTGAAAAAAAATAAAAATAAAATAAGAGAGATCCTCAATGTAATTTGAGAAATTACTGAGAGGAAACAGCCGTTTTTGCCACATACCATTGATTATTAGGAAGAAACTATAATGATAGGGAGAATATATTAACAGAATATAGCTTCCTGCAAAATCAAGTGTCAATAGATAACTTAGTGTTCACATAAAAAAACACTAAAAAAGAACTGAAATGTATAACTATCAAAATTCGACAAAACATAGTAGTAGTAGAAGATTGAAAGTAGGTTTTCATAATAATATTACCAAGGAAACTTTACGGTAATTCTCTGATTTGATGTATAGGAGGAAGTCTCCTTGTAATTTTTTTCTCTTCTTCATCTTCTTCATAATCATGCTTGGTGCTACAGCTTTGATCAGAAGAGGAAGCAAAAAGCAGTGAGTAACAAGACTAAAGGCCGACTCTATTTAAAGATGAGGAAGACGTGTTCAAATCACCAACTTAGGCCAAAAAATTTGGTAGATCAACCAAGTAATGATCTTCCAAATATATCCTTCCATTTTTAGTCATCAGATACCGTCTATCATCCAAGTATGGAAAGGTATCAACCAAGTATGGAAACGTAGATTTTCACTGGCGATCTTATCTGATGCTAAGATTGTCATTAGTTTCTCATTCTATGTCGTAATACCGTTTCATATCGTTTTTATCCGTACATAATACCGTTTCATATCGTAATACCGTTAAATTTACTATGTCTCTCTACCCACATACGGAAAGCTACATTTTATTTGGTGTTACGATTTTATCGGACATTGAGATATTTATTAGTTTGTTGTTTTATGCCGAAATACTGTTAAATTTTTCCGAAGGGATACGATGGAGAATTTTACCTCGATCCGCCACAAACTAGTACACCTTATTTTATTGCTCATAGTCAAGTCATAGCGGATCCGAGAGACACCACAAAATTGGAAAAGGACCAGCATTTTCAGAAATATTAGATAATGATTATTTCTCATTTTAGTCTTCAAGTACTCCGCTTTACTACCAAGAATGGACAGCTAGTTTTTCTTTGTTGTAAGATTCGTATCTGAAATTTTTATTCTTTTAGTTAGACGTTTTATGTCGTAGGTGTAACTAGTCATATCGTAAAATTTTCTCAAAGGGATACAGGGACGAATTTTCGATGGATCCACTACTCACTAGTTTACCACATTTTATTACTCATAGACAAGTTATAGAGGATCAGAGTAGTAACACAAAATAATCGGAAAAAAGAGCATCGTCTGTCAAATTTTATGTTGGACTAGTAAGCACTTTCAGAAACAGACACTATAAGACTATCACAGTAAGACGTCATTTTTTAAAGACAGTGTAAGACCTATTATTTTAAAGAAACGTCTTTCATCATCGTAATTACCGAAGCTAATAATAATCAAGAATTATACAAGATGCTTACTATGTACGGCACTAATCAAATACGTTAAACGAAGTTCCAACATTCTTAAGGATATAGCTTAATTTACGACACTTCTAACTGAGCTGTATGATCAAGTCTGTCAGAGATCAGCAAGCTTCGACCATGATTGAAATAAGAATGCTGTAAGACTTAATAAACATCATCCAGAGTGACATAAATTGCATAAAAGGTAAAGAAATGAGGAAAATCTTGAAAGTTACACAGCTAAGTTTCGACCATGATTGAAATATTCCTTCCATATGAAAGATTCACTCTCGAAGGTAGCTACACAAACTACAAAGTTCTGACTACAGTTCCAATAATTGAGAGGAATGAATCGAAAATATTCTCAACTCTCGAGTATGATGTCTTGTGTGAAGAAAACTAAATTCTGGAACATTATTCAGGGGCATTAAGCTATAAATAGTTCATAACTAACACAATGCAAAAAAAAATCACTTCATTGAACAACAACAAAAGTTGAGCTACAATGGTGTCGGTGTCAATGCGATTGAATGATTGATCCTTAAAGGCTAACATCATAATTCACAGCATGACACTATGAAGTACCAACAACTGATTTTTCGTGATCTATATCTAATTTCACGTCAGGGAGGCCGCGGGACTTCAAACAATCGTTAAAGAAATGCATGGAAAGCACAATATGGCCTCAACTTGTCAGTACATTTTACGAATCTGCCTCACTAGACAACCATCATCTAGATAGGCATTAGTAAGATCACTAACTGTAGTTAAAGCACTTAACGGTTAACCATCACTACAAAGCACTTTCCAAACCAGATACCAAAACTAGCAAGGTCGGTAGCTTTCGCGCGTCCATCTTCAATGACCTAGATTATTTCATCTTGTTCTATTAAAAGGAACCCTAAACTAAGCAGATACTTACAGTAGACGACATCGCTCCATTTTCCCCAATCTCATCAAACCATAACAGTGGCCATTAAATAACCCGAGTGCATAAGTTTGTTAACCCCATCTTCCCAACATCGTGACTCTTAACATGTTGAAGAAAAAGATTGAAACCTATGCAAAGTAACCTAGACAAGAAGCATAATCCTTTTTAGTGAGAAGTAATTATAAGAACACTGCAACATCAACAAAGGACATATTTGCATCACATGCAAGTGACGAAGAAAGGAAAGAGATAACACGTACCTGATGAAGAGATCAGTGCACTTATTAAGCAATGGCTTAAATTGTCTGGAGCCACTCACATTGTACCAAGGTCACCAAGCTTGTCGCAATCAAGTTCCGAATCCAAAATCTGCAGATACAAAATTTGAAAAGTATTCTTCAGTTATCCACCACTTATTTAGTGATTTTTTTTTTTAAAAAAAAAAAAAGGAACCAATTTTGATGTTTCTTGTCAGCAATAAAGCGCAAGCTAAGTAAGGGTAAATCATTCCTTAAGCATTACTCACTGTCACCATCTCTATAACAATAACAGTAAAAAAGACGCAGGAAACTTTACATTTTTGCAAACATTCCAACACAGTTTTTTATCTGCAACATATAGACGGACATATCTCAATTATAGATCATCGTTGTTTCTAAAACAAGATTTAACAAACTGCCTTAATTAACATGGTTATCTACTCATTGCATTAAGTGATGAGCAATAACCACTGAGAGTATCGATATCAGCACTGAATTTAGAGCGTAGAAAGGCAAGAAATGACATTGAAAAAGAGAGCTTTTCAACCAGAATGCAACAGCTAACGTAAAGCAAATTTATAATGCTTACTCACTATTTTATATTAGGTTATTCCCTGAACTATATAAATCTTTTGGATAACTAAATTTAGATTGCTTAAAAGATTAACATGTGAGAACACCATTTCATGGACGTGATTTCGGTGATCGAAGCAGTATAACTCTTCCCTTCGTCTTCAGTTAAGGTTAACATAGCAAAAACTAAAAGCCCTTTCATGTACACGAAAACCAAAAGTCCGACTTTATGCAGTAAATTGAACAAAAGCGTTAAAAGTAGAATTTTTTTCCCCACACCAATTACCAAATCTGACAGCAAAGAACTACAAATGCTCTTTCAATGCATTACGATTTAGGAAAGATAACTATTAGCAAGTCTGGAATCGATGATGGTGTGTCCTAACTCCTTAATTAGCAAAGAAGAGAACTGTAGCGTGTTTTCGAAGAAAGGGTATGATCAGCCTTAAATGCCATTACGTTAACTGGATACTACCATGCAAACTTCATCGATCATGACAATTGGATGTGCCAAATAACAAGCTACAACCTAACTGTCATATCAGCCTCTACTGAAAAGTAAGTAGAAACTACCTTGGGGTTGGAACCGCTATTCTAAGAACAGAAAACGTGTCAATTACTGAGGCTCCTCTGCCTTTGAATCTCAACTGATTCATACAGAATTTCATAAGACCAACATGAACAAACCAATAATAATTTTTATGTTCACTAATCTATTTTTTTCGCATTTTAAGGTGTGCGTTCACTCATGGACGGTTCTAAAGGATGATTCATGTCAGCCGACCCCAAATCATTTTGGGATTAAGGCTCTGATGTTTGTTGTTGTTGTTGTTGTACTAATGTCAAAAATTCTTGTGTAAGGCCGTCTCACATGAATAAACATGGGTTTGCCTACACACTTATTATACGACAAATAGTAACGCTACTTGAATCAAATCCTAGCATTTCATAAGAGAACCATGAAAGAAACAACAACATAAACATATAAATTAACCACAATCATCGAAAAAGTATGCCAATCATCAATATTTCATTCAACAAGGATCTCCAAATCAAACAACACAACAAAAATAACAAAAAGATTAAATCTTTATAACTTTTCAGATTAAACAAACATAAAATCTCTACTTTGAAAACCTTAATATTATAAATAACTCACAAAAAAATAAACATGTAATTTCTTTCATAACCTAACTTAGACAGCTTATAAGACGAATAAAGAAACAATACATGCATTGAAAATCAAAGAAACACAATTAAAATTAACATTAACATGCAAAAAATGGAATTTAGAATTATACCCGTGTGACCATTTGGTAATTATCTGCTTTGATTGAGATAATCTGCAAAAAAAAAATGGATAAAAAAAAATTGATGATTGAAACCCTAAATTAAACTATTAAAGGTACATTTCTTGATCAAATTATGAAACGAGGGGTAACATTTAGAAGGGAAAAACATACCCAAAATCAATTAGGGAGTAAAGCTTGTTAATTAATAAGAACAATAAATCAAATTCAATTGTATGCAATCGAACTTGTTGATTAGATCATATGAAATTTGGGGATATTGCGAGGGAAGCTAACAATCCCCACTGTGAGAGCCGTAGCCCGTAGTTCAACAAGGTTGAGTAACGTTGTACCCTCCGTCACAGATAATACTTGAGCCTAGAGTTTGCAATCCTGACACGACTCGAAAATACGACACGAACCCGATACGAAATTAACCGGTTTGGTTAAAGCGTTGTGATTTATTTAAGTTATTATACGGGTTTTTCTAACGTGTGCCCTTAAGGCACACATTAATAAACCAAATAAGGAAAGATTCATAGGATATTCTCACTAATTATGGTAAAACTAAGTTTATAATTGCATTTATCATGAGAATATATTGTAAATCTTTCCATATTTAGTTTATTAATGTGTGCCTTAAGGGCACACGTTAGAAAAACCTTATACCCTTATTATTATTATTATTATTATTATTAAAAAACGCAAACTTTTATTAATTAATCAAAAGTTTACAAGAAATTGGTGGGCAGCCGATATACAATCTGGGCGCCCACTCACTTAGCAATAGCAAAGCTAAGTCTAGTAAAAATAAAAGCAGCGGCATGAGCACCGGCATCCCTTATTATTATTATTATTATTATTATTAAAAAACGCAAACTTTTATTAATTAATCAAAAGTTTACAAGAAATTGGTGGGCAGCCGATATACAATCTGGGCGCCCACTCACTTAGCAATAGCAAAGTTAAGTCTAGTAAAAATAAAAGCAGCAGCATGAGCACCGGCATCCCTTATTATTATTATTATTATTATTTTACGAAAAGAGAGACTAAAACTGAATTACATAGTTATAGATCGAGTTACACGGAATTACATAGTTATAGATCTAGTTACACAGGTACACTGGAGCCAAGATTAACGAAGAATACAAAACCAAAAATTCTGACCATATTTTATTTGTCGAATTAGAAGTATGTATTTTTGTATACTAAAAATAAAAAGCTCGATGGACATGAGAGTGAGTGTTTTGGCTGGCATTCAGGCGCGATACGTTGGTGCCCAACACCGGGCTGCATGTCTAGAAAATTGAATGACATGTACATTGTTGAATAACAAGAAGTCTGTTTCAAGCCTTCCGTATTCACTACATTGTGCTCAATGTTCTAGACCATACAAAACCCGATTTCGCGACAGCGACTCCTTCGAGTTGGGCATTTTGAGAAGCATCCTCAATAACCATCCTTGTGTCCACAAGGCTGCAAAAAATCAACAGGGCACGATTAGAAATTTTGGACAGAAAAATAAACAAGCATATGATATATATAAGAGTAAATTAAAAATTACTCTCTTTTAAAATCCAGTTTTTTAAAATTCTCGCTTATATAATTTTTTTCTACAATCACTCCCTTAAAATGCCATTTTATCAAAAATTGCTTTAAAACGCCAACTTAAGTGACTTGTTCCGTCTGTTTTTGAACTCTCCTTCCATTTGTCTACATAATTAAAGCTTTCAAAGTATAAATTGGCTAAGGCACAAACAGAATAAGTTCAAAAACACACGGAATAAGTTCATTAAACTTGAGTTTTGAAGCAATTTTTGATAAAAGTGTATTTTAAGGGAGTAATAGAAAAAAATTATATAAGGAGTAATTTTAAAACACTGGATTTTGAAAGGTAGTAATTTTTAATTACTTTATACGGAATATATAATTTAGATGTCTATAAAATTCAGTCATAGTCTCGCTATCATTTGGGTTGGAATCTTGGATCATTCATATTTGTACGTATTCGGGTCATTTTGAATCGGTGCATATTTTCATATTGGTTGCGGTCGTGGACTCGTGGCTAATAAGGTTTTTGACTTTTTTTTTTAATTCAAATTACTCATTTATCGATCTAGTAATTGTTGACTCGTGTCAATAATAAGAGTCGGGTAAGATTTTTCAGATCTAATCAGTTTTGTCAGCGGATATGGTCGGCATTAAACATAGCTGAATAAAAAATGCGTAGATTCGCTCAAAAGCTTATGAAAGTTGTATGCACACCGTGAAAAGTACTTCTCCTATTCCAATTATTTGTTAACTAGTATAGATCACGCGCGAATGCGCGATATTTTAGATAAAAAACATTAAAGAAAATAATAATAAAAATGATATTTAACTCAACTTGAAATTTAATTGTAAATTTGTTATAATTAATATTAATATTTTGTATTAATCGGTGGAAAAGGAAAGTTCATTATAATCAAGATGTAGATATAATATAATGAAAGCGCAATAACAGATACGAGTATATTATAATAAAAGTCCATTTATAGCCAAATTAATCTAGGCGGGAAAATTCTGAGAACTTTTATTCTTTTAGTATAAGGGGGATTTTTATTTTATTTTTGTACGAGATATTTTATTTAATGGTAAACAAATAAAAGAGACGAATGTACTAAAAAATGAATATATACTTATACAGTATTACGAAACAACTTAAAAACAAATAATTTACCTCAAGTTAATTTCCAAATAAAATGCAAAAAAGGGTCTAGGGTTTCCTAGGGTTCCGGTCTTAATTTTCTTCGATCTCCGTCCTACGTTCTTCGATTTTCCTCTCGCTCGAGGCTTAACTTACGTTGTTTCGTGAGTTAGGGCTGCTGTGTTTTCTTGTTTTGTTTTTGTCTTGTGTGCAGGTGCCAATGGAGAATGACTCAACGGGCCATAGGGACGGGAAGGAGCCGATGGGGTCAGATGAGGAGGAAGGGTTTGTGTGGGAGGAGGATGAACAACCGGTGCAAGAAGAGGAGCGAATTCTGCTGATAGGGAAGATCTGGGCATCGAGGGCTATTAATGTTAAAGCGGCCATTGATACGATGATAAAACTATGGAATCCGTCGAAGCCAGTTATGGGGAACGTCGTTGACGCTAAGGCGAAAACCTTTATCTTTCGTTTTGAATCGAGAAGGGACAAAGCTAGGGTCCTCGAAGGGCAACCGTGGCACTTCGACAAGTTCATGTGGTGCTTCGATGAGCCTGATCAATCCGGTAAAATTACTGATTCTTCTCTGTTCCTCGTACCAATCTGGGCACGAATCTATGATCTCCCTATATCAGGAAGGACGTGTCAGGCTAACGCCCAACGGCTGGGCAACTGCCTGGGCAAGTTTATAAGTTTCGAACATGGCCCTAATCCCGAACTTGATAGAGCAATTCGTGTTCGGGTTTTGTATGATATACGAAAGCCTCTGAAAGCTGCTATCCCTATTCGTCTTAAGTCTGGCCGTAGCATGAATTTCACTGTTAAATATGAACGGCTTCCGACATACTGTTACGGCTGCGGAGTTATTGGCCACGGGGAAAAGGACTGCGAGGAGGGTCCATACGAGGAGGAAGAACTGAAATTTGGTGACTGGCTTAGGGCATCGCCGTGGAAAGTGGTAAAAACTGTGAAGAGTGGGACGGGAAAGGCTGCGATGGACCTAAGGGGGAAGTTTGATGCGGTGAGCAAAGAGGAAGCTGAGATATCTATCTCGAACATGATAGATAAATTGCAAAACATTGCCCTTGAACTCAGAATAAAGAAGGTGGAGAAGGGAGAGAAAGGAGGTAATAGCAATATGGGGGAGGGTAGTGGAGATTCGGGGATAGGGGGAGGAGTGGTGGATAGTGCGAAAAAGGGGTGTACAGGAAAAGGAGAGGGGCGGAACTGCGAACAGAGGCGAGATAGAGGGTGGAAGGACTTTGATCAGGGGGAGGGGGCGTGGCAGGGGGAAGAGCTTTCTTTTTGTCAGGGGGAGGAGAGGAGCCAGGAGGAGGAGAGAGGAAGTCTGGGTGGTGAGGGAAGGGAAGCTATGGTTGGTGTGGAGGGGGATGGGGTGAAGGCTCGTGGATGGACACGGATTCCGAGACTCCAAAATGTTGCTGAAGTAGGGAGTGGGGATGGTATAGATAAGCTTGAGAGAGTCTATGGGAAGCGGTGCAGAGAGACGGAGGAGGAGGCAGGTGCGTATAAGAAAACAAAATCTTCAACAGACGGGGGCGTCTTAATACCTGAGGCGGAGGTTGACAGGGGTCAACCCCGCCAGGCCCAATGAATCTCTTAAGCATTAACTGTCGGGGCTTGGGCAACCCCGACACGGTGTCTGCGCTCCGTGATCTTGTACGGAGGGAAGCCCCGGCCATTCTGTTTTTATGCGAGACTAAATTGAGTGGTCGTGAAATGAGGAGGGTGAAGGAGAAATTGGAGGGGTATTATGGGATGGAGGTGGATAGTGTGGGGAGATCGGGGGGTCTGGCTTTTTTATGGCGCAAAGAAGTTGACTGTACATTTGTGTCAGCTTCGGTGCACCATATGGATTTTTCTATAAAGGGAGTGGAAGGTGCGTGGAGAATTACGGGTTTCTATGGTTGGCCAGCAGTGGGGGATCGACACCTTTCGTGGGATCTTTTGAGACTTCTCGGGGGGCAATCTCAGCTCCCTTGGGTGTGCCTTGGTGATTTCAATGAGATTCTGTACTCTACGGAGATGAAGGGGGGGTGCAGGCCGCAGTGGCAGATGAACAACTTTCGGGCAGCTGTTGATGAATGTGGCCTAAAAGATGTTCCTTGGGAGGGGTACAATTTTTCGTTTGACAACGGGCAAGTAGGGGAAGCGAATAGGCAAAGCATGATCGATAGAGCTTTATGCACGGAGTCGTGGAGGGAGCTTTTCCCGTATGCTCGGCTTTACTATCTAAACAGGGAATGGTCTGATCATGCTCCGATTCGATTGGTCCTTAATCACAAAGAGAGGGGGAAGGTGAAAGAGCGAAGATTTCGTTTTGAGCAGATGTGGGTCGGAGAGGAGGAGTGTGGAGAAGCCGTGGTGCGTGGTGTGGAGCGGGGTAGGGGGAGTCTTGCTAGGGTCTTGGCCGAATGTGCGAAAGAGCTCAAAAAATGGAAGGGGACAAATATTCATCAGATAGGAAGGAGTATCGCGCAAAAGCAAAAGCAGCTGGGTTATCTGAATGACAAGGAGAGAACTGAAGATAATGTGACCCGACGCAGGAAATTAGTAGCGGAATTGGCAAATTTGCGAAAGCAAGAGGAACAATACTGGAGACAAAGATCAAGAGCTCTATGGCTGAAGGATGGGGACAAAAATACAAAGTTCTTTCATATTCGTGCTAGCGAAAGAAAACAGAAGAATTTTATTGCTTATCTCGTGGATGATAATGGAGTTACACGGCATGGGGAAGAGGAAATTAAAGCCGTGGCTACTAATTACTTCCAGCATCTGTTTTCGACCTCGAACCCGGTGATAGAGGAGGGGATTCTCCATGGTGTCGAGCAACGAGTAACGATGGGTATGAACCAAGCTTTGCAGCGCGATTATGGGGAGGAAGAGGTCCTTGAAGCCTTGCATCAAATGCATCCCCTTAAGGCTCCGGGCCCAGATGGGATGAATGGGTTGTTCTATCTGACCTACTGGGATTCGATTGGTGTGGATGTTGTGGACACAGTGTTGGACATTTTGCGCGGTCAAAAGCAGCCAACTGAATTTAACAAAACCAATATTGTGCTCATTCCCAAGAAGAAAGCTCCAGATAAGATGCGAGATTTTCGACCCATTAGTCTATGTAATGTGGCCTACAAACTTGTTTCCAAGGTCTTAGCTAATCGGCTCAAACCGTTTTTGGGCGACATTGTTTCGGAGAATCAGAGTGCATTTACTCCAGGAAGAGCTATCTCGGATAATGTTATGATCGCTTTTGAAATTTTTCATCATATGAAGAATTCGAGAAGCGTGGATGGGACTATGGCCATTAAGCTTGATATGGCGAAGGCATATGATCGGGTTGAGTGGGTCTTTCTAAGGAGAGTTCTCTTAGCTATGGGCTTTAATCAGGATTGGGTAAATCGGGTGATGGACTGTGTCACTACCGTATCGTTCTCGGTGCTTATTAATGGGCAGACGACTGACGAATTCCGCCCGTCTCGTGGATTGCGACAAGGTGACCCGTTGTCACCTTATTTATTTATTCTCTGTGCCGAAGTTCTATCTAGCTTGATGAGACGGGCAGTTGAGGCGGGTACGTTACATGGGGTCCGAATAACCAATCATGCTCCCCCAATATCACACTTGCTCTTTGCAGACGACAGTATCTTTTTCACAAAAGCGACGATCGAAGAAGCTGAAGCTGTCACGGAGGTTCTGCGGAGGTATGAGTCGGCATCGGGACAGTTGGTTAGTCTTGATAAGACTACGGTCTCATTCAGCAAGGGTGTACCGATCCAAAAGCGGAGCAATCTAGCTACCAGATTGGGTATAGCGGTGGTGGAGGAACAGGAGAGATATTTGGGGCTCCCCACGGTGATTGGCAGGTCGAAGAAACCAATTACGAATATTCTGAGAGATAAGCTGAGCAAAAGACTGAGTGGCTGGCGCGGGAAAATCTTGTCTAGGGCTGGTAAGGAGGTTCTTATAAAGGCAGTGGCCAATTCACTCCCTACCTATGTTATGAGTATTTTTAAAATTCCCGGAAATTTTTGCGATGAGCTTAGATCGATGATATCTCGTTTTTGGTGGGGTCATGAGGAAGGGAAGAGGGAATAAGTCGGGTGTCCCGGAAGAGGTTGTGTTTGTCCAAAAGTTTGGGAGGTATGGGTTTTCGCGACTTCAACATGTTCAATATAGCTCTCTTGGGAAAACAGGTGTGGCGGCTTTTAACGGAGCCGGAATGTTTGTGGGCACGTATTATGAAAGCTAAGTATTACCCAACGGCGGACATTATGAAGGCTGGTATGGGGCACAATCCGAGCTATACTTGGAGGGGTATAATGGAAGCGAGGGATTTGTTGCAGGCGGGGTGGCGTAAGCGGATTGGGGATGGGTTGTCTACCCGGGTCTGGGGGGAAGCGTGGCTGCCCAATACTCAGACGGGAAGGATTGTCTCTCCGGTTGTTAGTGGCTTGGAGTTGTTGACCGTGGCTGACTTAATGGAGGAGGATGGGAGTGGTTGGAAAGAAGGAATGCTTAACTCGCTACTTCTACCGTTTGAACGAGAAAGGGTGCGGAATGTTAGGCTAAGTGTAAATCGGCCTGAGGATGCGTGGTACTGGGTGGGAGAGCGTGACGGAATTTTTTCCGTCAGATCTGCTTATAGACGGCTTGTAGGGGAAAGGAACGATATGGAAATGGGGGGTGCGTCGAATTGGGAGAAGGAGAAGTGGCTTTGGAATCGGCTCTGGAAAGTCCCTGTATGGCCCCGCGTGAAACTCTTCTTTTGGCAGCTGTGCAGCGAGGCTTTGGCAACACGAGCTAACATTGCTTCTCGAGTGCGAGGTGAGTCCACTTTCTGTTCTTTATGTAATTCTTCTGATGAAACTAGTCACCACTTGTTCCGTTTTTGTCCTATAGCGAGACAGGTGTGGGAAGGGATTGGAATAGGGGAGGAGGAGAGGGATTCAGGGGGTGTAAGAGACTGGGTGGAAGGGAAGTGGAGGGAGTTTGGGTGCCGAGAACAGTCGCTCTTTATGGTCGGATGTTGGGCTTTGTGGGAGCACCGCAACAAGGTAATCTTTGATAACCGGGAGGTGGATCCATGGTCTGTTGTAAGGCGAGCTACGGAGGTGATGGAGGAGATAGAAGGAGGGGGGCTGGGGTTGGCACGGAATGGACGTAAAAAGAGGGAGGAAGCTGTGAAGGAGAGGGAGAGATGGATAGCACCTATGGCGGGCTGCGTGAAGATCAATACCGACGCAGGGGTTAAGGAGGAGGATGGATGCAGTGTGGGGGTGGTTTGTCGGGACGAGAATGGGGCGGTTCTATGGGGAGTGTCGGTGGTGCACGAGCAGCAGTGGGATCCCCAGACAGCGGAGGCAGTGGCAGTGCTAGAAGGTGTGTCTGAGGCGGCGCGGCGTGGGCATTCCAGGATCGAGGTGGAGAGTGATTGTCTGCCAGTGATCGAAGCATTGAGAAGGAAGGATTCAGGACGCAGTGTTCTATCGCTTATTTATGACGATATTCAATCTTTATGCTTAGCTTTTAGTTCTGTTTCTTGGTCGTTTACGAATCGTATGAACAATAGAGTAGCACATTGTTTAGCTCATTTAATTCCTAGAGTTGTTGGTAGGTCGATGTGGTCGGATTCTTTACCTCCGACTGCGAACAGCGCTGTTATTTATGATTTGGCATTAATGAAGTAAGGCCCTTGGGCATTTACCCTCAATAATTTACCTCAAGTCCAAAGAACGTAATTTGGTCGATTACTAAATCAATAAGAGATTTTAATGAGGAGAGTTCTCCACTTCTTTTTCTTCTTTGAACATTTCATGGTGGTAATTTAAGAGATAGTTTTCGCTCTTCAAAGTAGTCGAAAGGATTCGAACTCAGAAAAATAAGATAAGGGGAATCGAATGATAATTTCACTACGAAACTAAGGTCCTCTTATATAAGCCTTAGAAATTAAAAGAGTTGCATAAGATCAGAATAGAGATGGATAAACATCTCATACGATGAATCATGAATGTATTCTTTGAATGAATGATATGGCTTATTTACTTCCATGTAAAGAAATTTTATAATAGAAATGGATAAACATCTCATATGATATGATGAATGTATTCTTTGAATTAATGATATGGCTTATTTACTTCCATGCAAGGAAATATTATAATTTTGATTTACCTTACAATGCAATAACATATGTGGAAGAATATCAGGGGATCCTGAGAAAAAAAGAATATACATCGGATGTATTACCTTCAATTTTTTGGGTTTTTGAGCATATGTGTATTTTTCTTGAGCTTATTACCTCAAACTTTATTTATTTTTTAGCATATGCGTATTTTTTTGAGAATATTAAAGTTTATAAGTTATATTTTAATATTTTTCCCATCGAAACTCAAATTTAACTAAACTTAGAATAATATTTTTGAGTTTTATTGTAATTTTTTAAAGTTTAATGTTGAAGTGAATAAAGTCAGAAACTTCATAGTAAAACTCAGAAACTTCAAAATAAAACTTAAAATTTTTATTATAAAGCTCATAAACTATAAAATTGGAGGTAGTACATCGGATGTATAATCCTCTTACTAGGGGATCCTTGTGTACTTTTTAAGTTATTTCATAACATTAATAATATTTTTTTGGGTGATGAGGGAACCCGCAACCGCCATTTTTGGTGTACACTGAGTAAATCGCCGGATTAGGGGCGAACCCAGAATTTCAAGTTTGGGGTAGCGAAACTATTAAGAATATAATTATTCATAAAACAGGAAGTCATTAAAAAATATGTTCCATAACGTATAAAAATTCTAAATAAAAACACACAACCAAATAAACGCTCGAAAGTAACTTAAAAATCTCATTTATGATTCGTAACTTATCTTTATTTTAATTTTCAACTATAATTTTTATTATATAACTTTGTGATACAAAAAAACGCTTAATCATTACTACATCGGATATGATATAGTTTTTGAGTTTTAATCTAAATTTTTTGAGTTTTATTATACAGTTTTTGGGTTTATTTACTTAAACTTTAGTCTCAAAAAGTTACATTATAACTTAAAAAATTACATATAAGTTCACAAAAAATTGATTTTTGACATCATAAAACTAAAATGTAATTTATAAACTCTATAGTACTCGGAAAAAATACACAAAAACTCAAAAGGTCATTAAGTATGATGTAGTAAATCTGATGTACCATCTTTTTTCTCGGGGCAGAAAAAAAATAGTTGAACCTGACTACAAGCTAGAAAACCCATCTCCTTTACCACTGAACCATGTTAATTTCAATGTAATTTTATGTGCTTATTTTACTTATCCATGTGCTGAGATTTGGGGGGAGCAGAACAAGACCAACGCAACTGATTTTTTTTTCTATGGGGTAACGACTGCTACCCCTTGCTACCAATTGGGTTCGCTCATGGTCGGATATACATGATAGGCTGCAAAACACATATATTAGGTAGGCTATAGTGCTACACGAGGTGATGACAGACTCAAAGTCTATAAGACATGGACTTAGGCTATAAATACTTCACAAAATTGATCTTGAGGAGGCTTGAACCTGGGTTTACTCGGGTATACGTGAATCGTGATAGCCGCTACGTTAAATTGTTACTTTGATTTTTCAAAACATCATTATTTATGTTTTTTTTTTGTAGATTTAAATTCTTTAAGCTTTTATAAAAGAACTCTGAACTTTGCTGTTAACCTTCTCTTTCTATATTTTCGCATTTTAGGAGCCATTTGGTTGATGCGGAAATTGCAAAATCACGTGAAATACCATATCATGGGAAGTAAACTCCCTCATATAATTCATGGAAATTTCCCAAAAGTAACGGTGGCCAATACGGGAATTCAGGGGTCATTTGGTTCAAATTATCGGAATGGATTGAAATGGATTGTGATACCATATAGGTATGAAGTTAGAACCCCATACTAGCCCACGAGTGTTTGGTTCGATCTTGGAATGGATTGAGTATAGTAGTAGGGTGTAATGGATTTGAAAACTCAGGTGCATACATGGGTATGAGATTCCAAGGGGTTGTAATGGAGTTAAAATTCACTAGATATCTAACTTCATTCTAAAATCCTACAACCAAACACTAAAATGGATTGAATCTATTACAAAACCTTTAACCAAACACCCTCACTTCCATGGGAAATTGAACTTACCAAGGGGGTGTTGTTAAGCAACTTCCCACATTTTTGTGGGAAGTAAATTCCATGGAAAGTGCAACTTCCCCCATTTTAAAAAAAAGTGGCAACCAAACAACTCCACATCTTGTAATTCGCGAGAAATTCCACTTCCCATGCTATTCTAAGGACAACCAACAAGCCCTTACTTTCGAATTTATATAACCTCAATAAGAAGAGATGTGTATTTTGGGCCCATTATTTGTCATCACTTAAACCCAAAAGCACAAGGTCTTATTACGAAATTGTGGGTGGAATCTCTTGTAAAGATATCATAAGCTTCTTCTTTTCTCGGTATGGGACAACTTAATCTCATAACCTCGTGAGATGTTCAAGCGGTGGTGGCGGTGGTTTGGGGTGGTGGTTAGAATTTGTGTTTATTCCTTGATTCATTTACCCAAGTATAAACCAAACAACGAACTATTTCAAAGGGCTTAGCCTTTGTTTTCCTTTCCCATTCCCTTTCCCTTACTCTTAACCAAACGCTCCTTAAAAGTAACAAACGTGAGCAAATAGAGGAAATACTATCGGATTATGGTTTCCTACTAATTTGTCTTGGCTATGATTTCTGTTCGAGTTTTTTTTAGGTTTTATGTATTTGTCTTAGCTAGAGAGTATTGTATAAGAAAAATTATTGCGTCTCCTGGGAGGACCGTACTCCTTCACCTATTCCCTTCTTTTATAATATTGCGTTGGGTAGACTCAATTTAGGTGAAGGAGTATGGTCCTTCTGGAAGACTCAAGAATCTCTCGTTATATTAACTCTCTAAGCTTCGTCCTAATATATTTTTTTTTGATAAGAAGGGAGGCCGAAGCCGGGTTACATAGCCATCGATCGAGCTACACTATAACCATGTGCATCATGGAGCATTTTACACGGAACGCCGTGAGGAGGAGCATGAAACTCATAATCACCAAGAGAAAACCCGAATGTCATTTTGGACAGCTTATCGACGCTAAATTTTGTCTCCATATACACATGATGGATGGTTGTTTGTGATTATTCTCCCAAAAAAAAAAATTTACTTGGTAGATGGTTGTTCCGAAAGTTGAACAACTGCATCATATCAATAATATGAATTTGAGATCTCTATATTTGGATAATTTTTATTTTTCTCCTTTTTAAGAAACGAAAAGAAAAAAAGTTAATAGAAAAACTTTGGGTTGTCACCAAGGTATAAAAAACCACAAAACTACGCCTAGCCGGGCTTCATAGACAAGCATACATAAATTTATTTGACACCCGATGACTAAAACTCCAAGATACGCTTAAAAACAGGTGTACATATTAACTTTCGACCACTAAAATACCGACATAAACCAACTCCGTGTCAGTAATCTTAGATTTCACCTTCATCCGCCTTTACTCAGCCATCAATTTTAAGGTCGAACATAATCAACTTCATTCTCATTAATATGTTAACTCATTTTGCTTACAAACATAGTTAGTATATCTACGATGTTCGTAGTCATGTTTTGTGGAGCATTTTAGGCCTGAGTTCATGCTTAATAGAGTTTGAGCATTTCACCAACGGGTTGCTTACCTAATATACATGGTTTACAGGCTATCACATACACTCGAGGGGTTACCTAGTGCACACCGAAAGTAGCGGTTGCGGGTTCCTTCGGTAAAAAAAAAACGAATGAAATCGTTCAATACATGTCACCGGTTAACGTGTCAAAAGTGTGATTTCATGCGGAAACCGGATCCGGTTTGGAATTAACAGTCGCCGAGAAATATTATCCAGTTCGGATATCATTTTCAATCCCCAATTTGGGAAATTTGACGACAAACCCTAAAATTGCGTAATTCTAGCAATTGAATTTGCAATGAAGCTCATAATTTCAAAGCATCTTAATCGCCGATCAATTAATTGCAATCAATTGTATGTAATTTCATGCAATAATTAATTGTTCTAGTGTTAATCAATCGTTTTACGCTAGTAATTTGATTTCTCATTATTGTTCATTGTTCTAGTGTTAATTGTTGATTTTTTTATGCTGTAGTTTCTAATTGAAGACTATTTGCAGCATGTTGATAATCTAGCTCTCATCCATTAATTTTGGTTGTGTTGCTGCGATCTTAATTTAATTGCTTAATTAAGTTAAAATGTTTTCTTTAGTTATTGATTTCATTGCTATGAAATATGAACTATTGATTGCTATGGTCAGTTTGCGCTTTTAACACAAGGATAAGACCGCGTACATCTGATGGATTGCAACTTGAATTTGAATCTAGGGTTTCCAGTCACCATTTTTTTAATCCATCAATAATGTTTGCATGGCACTAGCTAGTTAATGTACAAGGCAATTAAGTACTGATCATACCCTTTCTTCGGATACACGTTACAGTTCTCTTCTATAGTTCTATGTTATGTAGGTCACACCATCATCCAATTCCGGAATTGTTAGTAGCTATCTCTCATAATTCTTAATTCATTGAATAAACATGTGAAGTTTTCCGCTATCAGATTTGACAACTCTGATGTGGGAAAAAATTCTGCGTTTGACGCTTTTGTTCTATGTACTGCAGAAAGTCGGACCTTGGCTTTAAGAAAGGTCTTTAAGTTTTTGCAGTGTTACTCCTAAATGAAGGCGAAGGGAAGAGTTATTAGTCTTCCTTTGCCAAGAACACGTCCATGACACGGTGTCACATCTTGATCTTTCAAGCAATCTAAATTTGCTTTTCATAGTATTTATAGAGGTTAGATAATGACCTGATATGACATAGTGAGTAGGCATCGTATTACATCCTGACCCATCCTTTTCTGTTAGTAGTTGCATTCTGGTTTAAGTGTAATTAACTCTCCTTTTCGAGGTCATTTCTTACCTTTTACGCAACTCAGTGCTGATATCAATACTTTCGGTGCTTAGTGCTCATCACTTAATGCAATGATCAGATTACATTTTTAACTGTGGCAATTACTTTGTTAAATCTTATTCTTGAAACAATGATGATCTATAAACTCTGGGATATCTGTATGTTGCTGTTAAAAAACTGTTTTAGAGTGTTCTACAAAAATGTAGAGATTCCTGTGACTTTTACATTGTTATTGTCATAGAGATGGTGGTAATGATTATGGTTAAGGAATGATCACCTTTTACGTAGCTTGTGCTTTATAGTTGACAAGGAATATCTGAATTGGTTCTTTGTTTTCTTTAAGTCACTTTTGAGGCGATAAATGGTGGATAACTGAAGAATAATTTACAAAATTTGTATCTGTAGATTTTGGATTGGGAGCTTGACTGCGATAATAATGGTGGCCTAGCTACAATGTGAGTGGCTCTTGACAACTTAAGCCATTGCTTATATAAGTGCAATGATCTCTTCATCAGGTACCTATTGTCTCTTTTCTTCCTTCGTCTTGCATGTGATTCAATTATGTCCTTGATTTTTTATGTTGAAGTTTTGCCTTATTTTACTTCTCATTGCAAGGGATTTTGCTTATAGTTTAGGTTACTGTGGAGGGAGAAACAGGAAAACGGTGACAATATTTTTTATCGGCTCTTATCTCAACTTCTCCACCATGTTTCGAACACGACATATAAATACACATTATGGCTTATAAAACACCTCTCGTGGCACTTTGAATACCACTTAATCGACCCTTTTGGCATGTATAAAACCCGTCTTATCAGGCCCGTGAATGATCGTGGCTTGATATTTTTGTTTTGTTTTTTTTCTTCTTATGTGCGTTAGAGTCACGAAATTGGAAAAATGGGGTTAACCAAGTTATGCGCTTGGGTAATTTAATGTCTACTGTTAGGGTTTGATGAGACGGGGGAAAACAGACTGACATCGCCTGCTGTAAGTATCTGCTTTGTTTAGAATTTCTTTTGTTGGTGCAAGTGTGAAATAATCTAGGTCATTGTAGACGGACACATGAGGGTGTAGACCATTCAAGTTTTGGTATCTGGTTTGTGCTTTCTAGTTATAGGTAAATACAATTAGTGATCTTACTAATGCTAATATAGATGATGGTTATCATGTGTTTCCTGAAAGAGCGACTATTAGTTCATTATCTAGTTAGGCATATGCGTAAGAAGTACTGACTAGTTGAGGCCATATTGTGGTTACCTTGCGTCTCTTGAATGGTTTTTTTAGTCGTATGGTTTTCTTGATAATTTACTAGATACAGAGAACAAAAAGTCAGCTGTTCATACTTCAGTGTCATTCTATGACGTTAGCCTTTAAGGATAAATTGCATTGTGATTGGGGCCATTCTGGCGCGACTTTTGCTGTTAATGAAATGAGAAATCTTTGCATTGTTACGGTTATGATCTATGTATAGCTTAACGTCCATCCATAAGTTTCCAAAAAATGAATTTACTTCATTCAGAATCTGACTCAAGAGTCAAGAATATCTTCGATTATTAGAATTGTAGTCAGTACTTTGAAGTTTGTATACTCCGTAGTTGCTATGTAGTAGTTACCAGGTTATTGAGTCTTCATATGGAATGAATATCCCCCTCTCCTTTGACATCCTGAGTGCACTTCCTTTATAACAGAACCGTGGTGATGTCACACTGAATTGATGTCACTGATCTCTGACAGACATGATACAGTTCAGTTAGAAGTGTCATAAATTAAGCTGTATCTTTAAGAATGTTGGAACTTCATTAAAAGTATTTGATTAATGCTGCATATAGTGCGTGACTGGTTTTGATAATGTTTACTACTCCATAAAAACTGACGGATGATGCTCTTTTTCCGATTTTTTTAGTCACTCATATCCATTATGACTTGACTATGAGCAATAAAAGCTGGTGCACTAGTTAATAGTGGATCCAGAGAAAAAAATTTCCCGTATCCCTTCGAAAAATTAACGGTATTACAATTTACGACTAACATAAAACGACTAACTAAAAATCTTAGCTTCAGATACAATCATACACCAAAGAAAATCTAGCTTTCCATTCTTGGTAGAAAATGACTAAAATAAGAAATAGATCATTACCATATGTTTCTGAAAATGCTTGCTAGTCCATAAAAATTGACAGATGTTGCTTTTCCAATTATGTGGTGTCACTCTGATCCGTTGTGACTTGACTTTGAGCATTAAAATAAGATGCACTAGTTAGTGGCGGATCCAGGGAAAATTCTTTCCAAGCATCGTTTCGGAATAATTTAACAGTATTACGATATAAAATGGCAAACTAATTTAAAATCTTAGCGCCCGTTAAAATCCTTTAACCAGAGAAAATGTAGCTTTCTATTCTTCTCAGAAACGGTAAATTTAACGGTGTGGGAAAAGAGTATTTGATAACTAAATATCTTAGAATTAGTTTAAAAAAAAAGCTAACTTTCCATATCTGGTGTAGGAAAAGAGTATTTGATAACTAATATGAGAAATAAATCATCACTATTGTAAAGTAATCTATGTTTCTATTTATGTCAGCCTAAGTTAGTGATTTTGACCCATATTCCTCATCGTTAAATCGAGCCATCTTTTAGTCAGGTTATCCCGTTCTGCTTCTTCTGATATACTCATATACTATGACTCGAATTTGAGCAATTAAATAAGGCGTACTAGTTAGTAGCAGATCGAGGTAAAATTCTTTATCTTTTTCCTTCGAAAATATTTAAGTATTTCGGAATAAAACGACAAACTAATAAATATGTCAGTATCCGAGAAAATCATAACACCAAATAAAATGTAGCTTTCCGTATGTGGGTAGAGAGACATAGTAAGTTTAACGGTATTACGATATGAAACGGTATTATGTACCGAAAAAACGATATGAAACGGTAATACGACATAGAATAAGAAACTAATAACAATCTTAGCATCAGATAAGATCGCCAGAGAAAATCTTCCTTTCCATACTTGGTTGATAGACAGGGTATCTAATGACTAAAAATGGAAGGACATATTTGGAAGATCATTACTTGGTTGATCTACCAAATTTGTTGGCCTAAGTTTGTGATTTGAGCACGTATTCCTCATCTTTAAATAGAGCCAGCCTTTAGTCTTGTTACTCACTACCTTTTGCTTCCTTCTTCTAATCAAGGCTGTAGCACCAAGCATGATTATGAAGAAGATGAAGAAGAAGAGAAAAAAATACAAGGAGAATGGCTCCTATACATCAAATCAGAGAATTACCATAAAGTTTCCTTGGTAATATTATTATGAAATCCTACTTTCAATCTACTATTGCTACTATTTTTTGTCGAATTTTAATAATGTTTACACTACAATTCAGTTCTTTTTTTTATTGGGTTTTTCTTATGTGAACTCTACTAAGTTATTTATTAATACTTGATTTTGCAGGAAGCTAGAGTCTCTAACTATATTCTCCCTATCATTATAGTTCCTTCCTAATAATCATTGGTATGTGGCAAAAACGGCTGTTTCCTCTCAGTAATTTCTCAAATTATACCTAGGATCTCTCTCTCTTTTTTTTTTTGATATTTTTTTTTTCACCAGGTGTCTTTGTCTTGTTTTTCTCCACTGTGTAAATCTAGGCGGAGGGTGAAGAAAATAATAAGGAATACCCACGTTTCCAACATTTTTTATTTAATTTTTTGATGTGTTTTCACTTAGGTGTGATAGCTTATATAACAATTGTTTATTTTCTACTTGGCCAAGTTTCTGCAGACTAACTTTTCCTCCTCTTTGGCTCCCTTTGTGATTTTTTTTATGTATAAAGTATAGAATTAGTCGAGTCGATGCCCTTCATGATTATTTCCTCATTGTCGCCATCCTCTGACTATCTGATCCTGTTGTATTACTAGTTGTAACTGATGACACTGGAAAAGAAGCACTGGGGATTCTACTAACGACACTGCATGGCTTTAGTTTGGTCCTGACGGGCATGAATTTGCCAGATATGTCGAATTTTGAGTTTATGCCCTAGAATCCAGTGGAAGCATTGACAAAGAGAAGCAGGAAGGAATTGTAGCAGGTTATGTCAAACCAAAAATCTGCTGTTTCGTCTCAGTTAGTTGTGGTTGAACAAAAACTTGAGATAAAACAAAGGGGAAATTTATGCCACGTAATGTGCATAAAAACTGATGCCAGTATGAAGAAAGGCATGGAAGAAGAGCATTGTGCTAATAACTTGCTTCTGGATCTTCATAGAAGGTATCATGAGGGATGGTCTTAGGAGGAGTTTGAAAAGGAAGAGCCGAAAAAAGCACTTGAAGCCAGTATGAAGAAAGCCATGGCAGAAAAGCACTGTGCTGATAAATTGCTTCCGGATCTTCATAGTACTAGACGGACATGAATAGGTCTCCTAAGAGACGGTCTCGCAATAAATTTATTGGGAGACCAACTACAATTTGAAGTAAAAATGGTACCATAGGTAATAAAATGGGTACGTGTAATATAAAATGGTTTATTAATCAAAGTGGTCATTTTCTACGATAAAATGGGTACGCTTGTTATGAAATCATGTATCAAATGTAAAGAGTAGTTTTGAATCAGAATCAATAATAAAAGAAAATTTTGATGCTAGAGGATCAACTTATCTTTTTCTGTTATGGTTGGTAGAATGTGCTTCTGTTTGTGTATAGTTGGTGGCTTGGTGCTGTTTTTAATGCAGTAGCATCATAGTAACTAATTTTTTTTTTACTTTGCTCGACAAGACCATTACTCCACCGCAATTAAGGGTAATAAGAATATAAGATAGCATTCTTGTAATTAATTTAGTCTACTTCTGAGTTCTGAATTAGATTGAAATGATGTTAAATCATGGATTGTGGAGTTTACCACATCTGAATCCTAGAGATATTATTGAGGAATTTATTCCATCATGGTAATATCGATTTCAAATCTGCAGGAGCATCCAGAACAGCACCCAGAGTAAGATGTTATTTTTCATGTGGAACTGGAAATTTCATTGATGATTGGCGCTGTGATCAAAGCTGGCACAAGAACAGCAAACGCCCTGGATTGGCTTTGTAGAAATGCTATTGGTGGACGGTATGCGCGATTCTATGTCGTCACATACCCACATGATGATGACGTTAACCCTGGTACTTTGAAGCACGCTGTCATCCAAGAAGAGCCACTGTATCACTTTGGCAACATAATGAGGTATCAGTTCTGCAATAGTTAGTGCAGATCCATTTTCCCGTATCTCTTCAGATTAATTTAATGGTATTAACGACATTAACAAACAAATCATGTCACCAAAGAAAACCAGTCTGTATGTTGCATTTAAAAACCTTTTTTTGAATGTTTGCAAAAATGTATAGTTTCATATGACTTGTATTGTTATTGTCGTAGAGATCGTGATAGTGAGTATGCTTAAGGAATGATTGTCCTTACTTTGCTTGTGCGTTATTATCGACAAGGAACATCTGAACTGGTTTCGTCTTTTTTTCTAAATTACTTTTGAGGCAAGTGTTTGGATAACTGAAGAATAATTTACAAATCCGTATCTGCAGATTTTGGATTTGGAAAGATTAATATTCTTTCTTTGAATTCCCTTTTGCTTAAACCCCGTAAAAAGGGCTAAAATGGCAGGTTAGCGGGCTACGAAAAAAATTCCCTGGCTCATAAAACGGATTTGAATGTGATAAGCATGGTGGCCTTGCAACAATGGTAGTGGTTCTTGTCTTCTTGACAACATAAGCCATTGCTTAATACGTGCACTGATCTCTTCATCAGGTACGTGTTGTTTCTTTTCTTTCTTCGTCACTTGCATGTGATACAATTATGTCCTTTTTCTTGATGCTGTAGTGTTACCTTATTACATCTCACTATACCGGATTGTGCTTCTAGTTGAGGCCGTATTGTATTGGCAAGTTGTGGCTGTTTGTAAAAAGTACTGACAACATATTGTGGTTAATTTCCGTCTCTTAGCGGTTGTTTGTAGTCCTATAGTTTCCTTGACACTAAAGTAGATACAGAGAACGAATCAGCTCTTCATACTTCATAGTGTCATGCTATGATGTTAGCCTTTACGGATCAATTGCATTGTTATCTAGGCCATTCTGGCTTGTATGGATTGCAACTTGAAGTTAACTTAGTGAGGTTACTATAATTTTGGGTAAAAGCCGGTAAATTAATTACAGTCAAGTCTAGTTTCATCATAGGAGTAAGTACTGGAGTAGTAATTTTCCTGATTAAACCTAACTATATTCACGGAAGTCAATTTGTAACTTATCAGAGTAACGCAGTATCTAATATTAGTCTGTCTAGGAAACTATTTGGAGCTATCGTTAAGGATTTGATCTGAGCGTATTTGAACATTAGGGCGCTGATAGAGTATCGTGTTGAATATATACAAGGGTTTTTTGTCAAAAACTACCTTATATTTAGATGTATTTGTAAAAATACTACCTTATATTATTTTTTTTGTTTTCAACTACCTTTGTTTTCTTTATTTTTTGTCAATAACTACCTACGTTAAGAATCTAGACATATTTGGTCTATTTTTCGGCTTTAACATATCTCACATGACTCTTTTATGTTTAATCTTACCAAGGCCCGATTTTGGGAAGTCATGGAGTACTTACGCTAAACTTTAGTAGATGTTTGTAGTTATTATTGAAATGTGAAATTCATTAATTTTGCTTATATGAAGTTAAATTTTGGTTTAGACGCAGTTGATCATTGTTGTTTGATGTTAAGAAAGTCATGTGAGATAGGTTAATGTCACTAAATCGACCAAATCTCGTCATATTTTCAGCGTAGGTAGTTTTTGACCAAAAAATGAGAAAACAAAGGTAACAAACAAAATAATATAAGGTAGTTGTTTTACAAATACCCCTAAATATAAGGTAGTTTTTGACAAAAAACCCTATATACAAACATAATCTTAAGGAATGGGTACAATTTTTCATTCTAATCTTTCCTGTGTATTGATTCTTTGATACCAACCTTTCTATTTCCCTCCAAACCCGCTATCTGAACAAGTGGAATTGCTTTTGTCTCATTCGTTCCAAATATCTGTAGCCAAACAAGGCCTGGGTGAAATGTCCCTGTTAAGTAGCTTTTGGAGGAGATGGCGGCCTCTTTTAGTCTGAATTTTATGCTGTATGTACACAGTTAAACAAGATGGCTTATTCCGTGATTGACCTTTGAATGCTTTTTAGCGAACTTATTTTCGGTCATCACAGCATCTCAAATCTGGAATAGCTCCTATGGAACTTAACATTGGCTTTGGTAGAAATGCTAGTGGTGGACGGAATGTCCGATAACATTGGCTCCTCACGTGATAATGGCGTGGTTAACTTCCGGCACTCTGAGACGTGCTGTTGTTCATGAAAAGCCACTATATCACTTCGCACACCATAATGAGGTATTAGCTCTGCAATAGTTACTGCCAGATCCATTTTCCCGTATCCCTTCAGATTAATTTAAAGGTATTACCGACATAAACCGTCAAATTAAGTAAACGTCTTAGTTCAGATAAAATCATGACACCAAAGAAAATCTCGTTTCCCATACTTGGTAGGGAGATTAAGTATCTGATGACTAAAATGAAAGATAAATTATTACCCAATGTTTCTGAAAATGTTCACTAGTCCATAAAACTTGACAGATGATGCTCTTTTTCTGAATGATTTTTTTTAAGCAATCGTTACTCCATAACTGATAATGGATATGTTTTTCCCTCATTTCATAATTTGATCGAAATGTACCCTTTAAGCTAGGGTTTCAATCATCCACTTTTTTATCCCTTTTTTGCAGATTATCGGCATTCTTGCTCAATCAGATCCGAGAATTACCAAAAAGTCACATGGGTATAATTCTAAATTCCTTTTTTTTGTGTCAATGTTAATTCATTTGCGTTTCTTTGATTTTGTGAATGTTTAATATATTTGGATAACGTTATGTTGTGATGTTGGCTAATACCTGTGTTTAATTCTAAACATCTATATGAAAGTCAGAAGTGTATTCTTTGGATTTGATATGTCCGCTTGATGGTGTTATTTTTCATTTGTAATGAAGGGCATTTGACTATATAATGAAATCAGAGAATTACCAAATCAAAGTCTTTTGTCCATTTATCTTGTTTTCTGATCCCCCACCCTCCTTGCCAGGGGTATCAGCCTGTCATGTTCCGAGTTACTCTAGTACAATTTATAAGAATCAAAATTGTATCTCTATTGTGATACAATTTACTTGATTTGTCTTCATTTGCTTGATCGAATGCACTAGCCAGTTCTGAAATTGCAAGCGCGCTACTAGTAAGATGATTCTCTATGAATGAGCTAAGATTCCAGAACGGAGGAGTCTCAGTAGTTGGCACTTTGTATGACAGTTATGTTGTAGCTTGTTATTTGGTACGTCCAATTTTCACGATCAATGAAGTTTGCTTGGCAGTATCCAATTAATGTCTATGGCTTATAAGGCTGATCACACCCTTTCTTCGGAAACACGCTAGAGTTTTATAGTTCAGGGAATGACCTTATATGAAATAGTGATTAAGCTTTGTAAATTCGTACTGACCATCCTCTTCCGTTAGCAGTTGCATTCTGGTTTACGTGTAACTCTTTTTTTCAAGGTTATTCCTTTCCTTTTCACGCTCCGGACTCAGCTCTCATATCGATACTCTCGATGGTATTGCTCATCACTTAATGCTATAAATAGATTACGATTTTAGTTACGGCAGTTACTTTGTTTAATCACATTTTAGAAACATTGATGATCTATAAATTCTGCGATATCTCTGTCGTAGTTAAAAGACTGTTTTAAAACCTCGCAAATATGTTAAGTATCCTGTGAGTTTTATACTCTGATTGTCATAGATATGGTGACATTGAGTATATGCTTAAGGAATGATTACCCATACCTAGCTCGTGCTTTATTGTCGACAAGAAACTTCTGAATTGGCTCCTTTGACTTCTGTAGATGTTGGAACGGGAACTTGATTGCGATAAGCTTGGTGGCCTTGCTACAATGTGAGTGGCTTTTGACAACTTAAGCCATTGCGTAATAAGTGCACTGATCTCTTCATCAGGTACGTGTCGTTTCTTTTCTTTTTTTGTCATGTGATACAGTTATGTCCTTATTATTACTTCTCACTGGAAGGGAAAAGGGATTATGCTTCTAGTTTAGGTTAATTTGCATATGCCTTAATCAAATGGGGAGGAATAACAGGAAAATGTTACACTCTTTTTGATCGCCCCGATGAGTGATTCTGGCTTGGTAAAATTTTCCAATTTTTTCTTCAGTGTGTTGGAGTCATGATGTTGCAAAATATGGGGTTAACAAAATTATGCACTCAGATAATTTAATGTCCACTGTTAGGGTTTGATGAGACGATGGAAAACTGATTGACATTGTCTACTGTAAGCGTCTGCTTAGTTTAGGGTTTCTTTTAATGGTACAAGTATGAAATAATCTAGGTTATTGCAGATGGACACATGACAGCTACTGAACATGCTAGTTTTGGTATCTGGTTTGGAGAGTGCTTTGTAGTGATGGGTTAACCGTTAAGTGCGTTAACTACAGTTAATGATCTTACCAATGCCAATCTAGATGATGATTATCATGTGTCTTATGAAAAAGCAAGTATCATTTCATTATGTAGGAGGCATATGCGTAAGAAGTACAGACAATTTGAGGCCATAGTGTGGTTACCTTGCGTCTCTTTAGCGGTGTTTTTAGTCCTATGGGTTCCATTACTGTAAGCTAGATAGAGAGAATGAAAATCAGCTGTTCATACTTCATAGTGTCAAAAGTTAAAATAAAACGACAAACTAATAAATATCTTAGTGTCCAATAAAATCGTAAAAAGAAGTAGGTTTCCGTACTAGGGTAGAGAGACATAGTAAATTCAACGGTATGACGATATGAAACGGTATCTCGACACAGAACGAGAAACTAATAACAATCTTAGTATCAGATAAGATCGCCAGAGAAAATTTACGTTTCCATACTTGATTGATACCTTTCCATACTTGGTTGATAGACAGAGTATCTGATGACTAAAATTGGAAATAGATCGTTACCCAATTGTAAAGTAATCTATCTTTCCATTTTTGTTGGCCAAGTTGGTGACTTGAACACGTATTCCTCCTCTTTAAATTGAGCCATCCTTTGGTTTTGTTACTCTCTAATTTTTGCTTCTTCTGATCATGGCTCTAGCATCAAGCATGATTATGAAGATGAAGAAGAAGAAGAAGAAAAAAAAGTTACAAGGTTTCCTCGGTAATATTCTTATGAAATCCTATTTTCTATCTATTAATTCGCCTATTTTTTGTCGATATTTTGATAATGTATACACTACATTTCAGTTCTTTTAGTGTGTTTTCTTAATACTATTGATACTTGATTTTGCAGGAGGCTCGAGTCTGCCAATTTATTCTCCCTATTATTATAGTTCCTTCCTAATATTTTGTCAATGATATTTGGCAAAAACTGACGTTTCCTGTTGTTAGTATGTTCCTATCTCTATATACTCCCTATGTTTCGCAATTATTTTCTTGTTTGACGGTTGAGTTTCGAGGTTTCCATGACAACACCATGACCATTTTTTTTCTGCATTTACGTATTGATTTTTTTATCTAAGTTATCATTCTGTGAAAGAATTTTTATTTCAATTTGAAGATTTTAGTTGTATTGAATACTAAGTGAAAAAAAAATATATATTTCACTATACGTCTATACTTTCGGTCGAACTTTTCAAACTTTGATCTCAAAAAGTCAAACAGAGATAGAATATTCTTTTAAACACCCCTAACATTGTGAACTAACATCTTCCATTTTATCCAGTTTGTGACTATTATGATCCAGCAATTATTATGAAAGCTCTTATGAATAGAGCCATGCTTTGTCATTTATAGCCACTGAATTATAACAACATTACAAACCTATGACAAATTCCCTTATCAAGCAAAAGGGGGTCATGGTTAAATCCCATCGGTTCCCGATAGAGTAATCCAGAAGCAGTGATAAGAAAAGTTGCCCTAGAATCCAATGGACTTCAGATGCGTGGTATTCCAAGCAGTGACAAAGAGAAGCAGAAGGTTATGTCAAACTGAAAATCTGCTATTTCCTCAGTGACATAAAACAAAGGAGAAAGTTATGCCAAGAAATGTGCATAACAGCTGAAGCCAGTATGAAGGAAGCCATGGAAGAAGAGCATTGTGCTGATAAATTACTTCTGGATCTTCATAGAAGGCTTCGTGAAGGATGGTCTTGGGAGGAGTTTGAAAAGGAAGAGCAGCAAAATGCACCTGAAGCCAGTATGAAGAAAGCCATGGAAAAAAAGCACTGTGCTGATAAATTGCTTCTGTATCTTTATAGTACTAAACGGACTTGAATAGGCTGCAGTAAATTTATTGGGAGACCAAGTACAATTTGAAGTAAAAATGACCATAAGTAATAAAATGGTTTACTAATCAAAGTGGTCATTTTCTATGATAAAATGGGTACGCTTGTTATGAAATCATGTATCAAATGTAAGAGTAATTTTGAATCAGAATCAATAATAAAAGAAAATTTTGATGCTAGAGGATCAACTTATCTTTTTCTGTTATGGTCGGTAGAATGTGCTTCTGTTTGTGTATAGTTGGTGGCTTGGTGCAGTTTTTAATGCAGTAGCATCACAGTAATTGAAATTTTCTTACTTTGCTCGACAAGAACATTACTCCAATGCAATTAAGGGTAATAAGAATACAAGATAGCATTCTTGTAATTGATTTAGTCTACGTCTGAGTTCTGAATTAGATTGAAATGATGTTAAATCATGGATTGTGGAGTTTATCGCATCTGAATCCTATATTGAGGAGTTTCTGTCATCATGATAATACTGCTTTGAAATCTGCAGGAGCATCCAGAACAGCACCCAGAGTAAGATGCTATTTTTTATGTGGAACAGGAAATTCCGTTGATGATTGCTAGCGTTGTGATCAAAACTGGCACATTGGCTTTATAGAAATGCTTTTGGTGGACGGGATGGGTGAGTCTTTGTCGTCACAGACCCACCTGATGATGACGCAGTCAACTCCTGGCACTTTGAAATATGCTGTCATCCAAGATGAGCCACTGTATCACTTCGCGCACCGTAATGAGGTATCAGTTCTGCAGTAGTTAGTGCTGATCCATTTTCCCGTATCTGTTCATATTAATTTGACGGTATTAACAACATAAACCAACAAACTAAATAAAAATCTTAGTTTCAGATAAAATCGTGTCACCAAAGAAAATCAGTCTGTATGTTGCATTTAAAAACCTGTTTTGGAATGTTTGCAAAAATGTATAGTTTCCTAGGACATTTTTTCATTATTGTCGTAGAGATGGTGACAGTGAGTATGCTTAAGGAATGATTGTCCTTAGCTTGTGCATTATTGTGGACAAGGACATCTGAACTGATTCTGTTTTTTTTTTTTTTTAAATTACTTTTGAGGCAATAAGTGTTTGGATAACTGAAGAATAATTTACAAATCTGTATTTTAGATCTTGGATTGGTAACTTGATCGTGATAAGCATGGTGGCCTTGCCACAATGGTAGTGATTCTTGACAAAGTAAGCCATTGGTTAATTCATGCACCGATCTCTTCATCAGGTACGCGTTGTCTCTTTTCTTCCTTCATCACTTGCATATGTTACAATTATGTCCTTTTTCTTGATGTTGTAGTGTTACCTTCTTACTTTCCACTAAATCGGATTCTGTTTCTAATCTAGGTTACTTTCCATGTGCTTCAATAAAAAAGCGACGTTATTTTTTGCCCATGAATAGCTTGGTAATATTTCAATTTTTTCTATAGTGTGTTGGAGTCACGTTGTTTGAATTATAGGGTTTACAAAATTATGCAGTCAGGAAATTTATGGCCACGGTTAGGGTTTGTTGATATTTGGGAAAAACAGAGAATCTGCTTAGTTTAGGGTTTCTTTTAATGGTACAAGAATGAAATATTCTAGGTCATTAGAGATGAACACACGAGGGCTACACTTGCTCAGTAATTGGCACGTCGTATGACATTTAGGTTGTAGCTTGTTATTTGGCACGTCCAATCTTGACGATCATACCCTTTCTTCAGAAACAACCCACAGTTCTCTTCTCCGTTATGTAGGGCACGCCATCATCGGATCCAGACCTGCTAATAACTCTCTTCTAAATCTTATTGCATTGAATACACATTTGTAATTGTCTGCTGTCAGATTTGATTACCCTGGTGTGGGAAAGTTTTTTTACTTTTGAAGTTTTGATGCTTTAGTTGTACGTACCACGTTAAGTCAGACAGTGGGTTTTAGTGCACAAGAAAGGGCTTCAAGTTTTTTCAATGTTAGTGCTTCCTTTGCCAAGAACATGTTGATGCAGGAGCATGTCCCCCATGAAATGGTGTTTTCACATCTTAACTTTTCAAGCAATCTAAAGTTAGGGAATGAGCTAATATGAAATAGTAAGCATTGTATATCCTGACCATCCTTTTCTTTCTGCAGTTGCATTCGGATTCAAGTGTTTAACTCTCTTTTTCGGCGTTATTTCTTTCCTTTTTCACTCCAATATCAGTGCTGAATGCTGATATCGATACTCTCGGTAGTCATTGCCTTTTTACCTTCCAAACTCGGTGGGTTTCTCAGTTAATAGACTGTTTTGGAATGTTCACAAAAATGTCAAGTCCTGTGAAAGTGAGTCTGCTTAAGGAATGATTACCCTTTACGTAGCTTCTGCTTTATTGTCGACAAGTAACATCTGAACTGGCTCCTATGTTTTTTTCAACACATTTGAGACAATACGTGGTGGATAACTGACGAATAATTTTTAGTTTGTAGATTTTGGATTGGGAACTTGAGTGCGGTAAGCATGGTGGCGTAGCCACAATGTGGGTGGCTCTTGACAACTTATCCCATTGCTTAATAGGTGCCCCTGATCTCTTTATCAGGTAGCATTACGCCCTTTTTCTTATGTTGCAGTGTTACCTTAATATTACTTCTCACTAAAACGGATTTGCAGTGTTATGCACATTTCTTGGCATAATGACATCTAACTGAGAGGAAACAGCAGATTTTTGGTTACCTTCTAGCTCTAGGTTGGGTCTTCATATGGAATGAGTATCTCATTTTTGGTCGAAAACTTTACCGTGTAATTTTCAAGATATTCCACATATCCTAGTCCCCCTCTTCTGTGACCATATCAGTGCAGTTCCTTTATGACAAAATCATACATTCTTCATAGTTGAAGTTTGCTGATTGATGATGATAGACTTGATTATACAGTTCAGTTAAAGTGTCATAAATTAGGTTGTAACTTTAAGAATGTTGGAACTTCATTTAAAGGAGATTAATGCCGCACATCGTAACCATCTTGTTTAGTTTTATATTATAATTAATATCAGTGATTAGCTTGTGGAAAAACGCGTCTTTGAAATATTTTGGACTTACAGTAATTTAGGTCTTACAGTGTCCTTAAAATATTTAGGACTTACAGTAATTTAGGTCTTACAGTGTCTTTAAAATATTTAGGACTTACAGTTATTTAGGTCTTACCGTGTTTGACTGCTTCTGAAAAAGCTGACTAGTCCATAAAAATTGAGAGATGATGCTCTTTTTTCCGATTATTTCGTGTTACTACTCCGATCCACTATGACTTGTCTATTGAGTAATAAAATGTGGTAATCACAACATTGGCATCAGATAAGATCGCCAGAGGAAATCTACCTTTCCATACTTGGTTGATACCTTTCCATACTTGGTTGATAGACAGAGTATCGGATGACCCAATTGTAAAGTAATATATCTTTCCATTTGTGATGGCGTAGGTTGGTGATTTGAAAATGTATTCCTCATCTTTAAATAGAGCCAGCCTTTAGTCATGTTACTCACTGCTTTTTGCGTCTTGTGATCATGGCTGTAGTACCAAGCATGATCATGAAGAAGAAGAAAAAAAATTTCCCAGGAGAATGGTTCCTATACTGCTATACATCAAATCAGAGAATTACCATAAAGTTCCCTTGGTAACATTCTTACGCAATCCTACTTTCAGTATATATTAATGCTCTTGATTTTTGTCGATATTATTGATATTGTTTACTCTATATTTCAGTTGTCAGTTGTTTTATGTGAATTCTGATAAGTTATCTACGTATACTTGATTGCAGGAGACTTGAGTCCATCAATATATGAGTGAACATTTGTAGTTTTTTGCTGTCATATTTGATGACTCTGGTAGTCTGGTGTAGGATAAAATTCTACTTTCGGCTCTTTTGTTCTACCACCTGTATAAAGTCGGACTTTGGGTTTTTTACTTTTGGCTCATTTGTAGTTTTATACTGTTATTGTCATAGAGATGGTGACACTGAGTATGCTTAAGGGATGATTACCCTTACTTAGCTCGTGCTTTATTGTCGACAAGAAACTTCTGAATTGGCTCCTTTGACTTCTGTAGATGTTGGATTGGAAACTTAATTGCGATAAACTTGGTGGCCGTGCTACAATGTGAGTGGCTTTTGACAACTTAAGCTATTTTGTAATAAGTACGCTGATCTCTTCATCAGGTAAGTATTGTCTCTTTTCTTTTTTCGTCTCACTGAAAGGGAAAAGGGATTATGCTTATAGTTTAGGTTACTTTGCATATACAACAACATCAGAGCCTTAATCCCAAAATGATTTGGGGTCGGCTGCGGTTACTTTGCATATGCCTTAATCAAATGGGGAGGAACAGGAAAAAGGTTACACTCTTTTTGATCGCCCCAATGAATGATTCTAGCTTGGTAATTTTTTTCATTTTTTTCTTCAGTGTGTTAAGGGTCATGACGTTGGGAATATGGGGTTAACAAAATTATGCACTCAGGTAATTCAATGTCCACTGTTAGGGTTTGATGAGACGAGGGAAAACTGAGCGATATTGTCTACTGTAAGCGTCTGCTTAGTTTAGGGTTTCTTTTAATGGTACAAGTATGAAATAATCTAGGTTATTGCAGATGGACACATGACGGCTACTGAACATGCTTTGCAGTGAGGGGTTAACCGTTAAGTGCGTTAACTACAGTTAAAGATCTTACTAATGCAATCTAGATGATGATTATCATTATCATGTGTCTTATGAAAAAGCGAGTATCATTTCATTATCTAGGAGGCATGTGCGTAAGAAGTACAGACAATTTGAGGCCGTGGTGTGGTTACCTTGCGTCTCTTTAGCGGTTGTTTTTAGTCCTATGGGTTCTCCATAACTTTAAGCTAGATAGAGAGAATGAAAATCAGCTGTTCATACTTCATTGTGTCATGCTATGTTGTTAGCCTTTACAGGTGTGATCGTGACTAATGTGATTCGACTTTTGCTGTTGTTCAATGAGATGAGAAATCTTTGTATTGTTAGTGATGAACTAGATTGATACTCTTTCATAAGTTTCCAATAGATTTACGTCATGCCAGACATCATACTCGAGAGTTGTGAGTATCATCGATTCATTAGGTTAGTGTTACGCTGTATTTAGCCCTCTCAATTATTGGACCTGTAGTCAGAACTCTGAAGTTTGTGTAGTGTAGTTACCTTCTAGGTTGGGTCTTCATATGGAATGAATATCTCAATTGTGGTCGAAAATTTTACCGTGTAGGTCAAGATTTCCCTAGATGTTCATATGATCTATTTCCCATTTTAGTCATCAATACTCTGTCTATCAACCAAGTATAGAAAGGTATCAATCTAGTATGGAAGGTAGATTTTCTCTGGCGATCTTATCTGTGCCAATATTGTTATTACTTATTAGTATGTCGTTCTATGTCGTAATACCGTTTCATATCGTAATACCGTTAAATTTATTATGTTTCTCAACCCAAGTACGGAAAGCCACATTTTATTTAGTGTTACGATTTTATCGGACACTAATAAATATCTTACTGTCCAATCGTAACTCCAAATAAAATCAAAATGTAGCTTTCCGTACTTGGGTAGAGTGACATAGTAAATTTAACGGTATTAACGATATGAAACGGTATTACGACATAAAACGACATACTAATAACAATCTTAGCATCAGATAAGCTCAACAAAGAAAATCTACCTTTCCATACTTGGTTGATAGACAGAGTATCTGACGACAAAAATTGAAAATAGATCGTTACCCAATTGTAAAGTAATCTATCTTTCCATTTATGATGGCGTAGGTTGGTGATTTGAACACGGATTCCTCCTCTTTAAATTGAGCCATCCTTTGGTTTTGTTACTCACTGATTTTTGCCTCCTCTGATCAAGACTTTATTTTTTCCGGGTGTCTTTGTGTTGTTTTTCTCCAATGTGTAAATCTTTTTAAAAGGTGAAAAAAATTATATGGAACCCCAAAATTTCCAACAATTGTTATTTTAATTTTTGATGTTTTTTCGGTTTTTCACAGTAGGTGTGATAGCTTATATACTAACAGTTATTTTCTTCCGACTTGGCCATGTATCTGCGAACTGACTTTTCCTCCTCTTTGGCTCCCTTTGTGACTTATTTATCTATGAAGTATAAAAATAGTCGAGGCTGTGCCCCTTTATGATTACTCCCTCATTGTCGCCATCCTCTGACTATCTGATCCTGTTGTATTACTAGTTGTAGCTGCTGAGTGCTGACACTGGAGAAGTAGCACAGCGCATTCTACAGGCGACACAAAATAGCTTTAACTTAGTCCTGACTCCTGACGGGACCTCAATTTGCCAGATATGTCGAATTTTGAGTTTATAAGAAAAGTGGAAGAGGAAACTCGGCTTCCTGTTGTTAGTAAGCGCCTCTCTATTTCCTCCGGTCTTATTCTCTCTATGTTTCACAATTATTCTCTTGTTTGACTGTTGAGTTTCGAGGTTTCCCTGACAACACCATGACCATTTTTTCTGCCAGTATGAAGAAAGCCATGGAATAAGAGCGCCGTGCTGATAATTTACTTCCGGATCTTCATAGAAGGTTTCGTAAGGGATGGTCTTGGGAGGAGTTTGAAAAGGAACAGCAGAAAAAAAAGCACCTCAAGCCAGTATGAAGAAAGCCATGGAAGAAAAGTACTGTGCTGATAAATTGTTTCCGGTCTTCATAGTACTAGACGGACATGAATAGGTCTCCTAAGAGACCGTTTCGCATTAAATTTATTGGGAGACCAAGTAAAAATGGCATAAGTAATATTCTCGATTTAAATTCTAAGTTTTTATAAAGGAAATCCGGACTTCGATTTTAAAACATATAAGTTTACTTAGCTTTCGTATTATGTTTCACCTCCCTTTTGTTTTTCACTTTTTTTTTTTTTCTTATTTTTAAGGTGTGCGTTCACCATGGACGGTTCTAACGGATGATTCATGTCAACCGACCCCAAATCATTTTGGGATTAAGGCTCTGATGTTGTTGTAATTCTCGACAAACAAAAATGTTACAATAATAACTTGAAAATGTAAACAAGGCTATCTATGGAATGTTTTTTTTTTTTTTTAATAAGTAATTTATTTAGGCCGCATTGCCGAGAGTACAAGTACCACATCACAGTAAAACAACAGAAAGAAACACAACAATACATAACATGCAAACATCAGTAAGCTAAGGAGACATAGTTTCCGAAACTTCAATGTTACACACTGACACACATATCAACCGCTTTCCATGGTGAACATCCGAATACTGAATCACATAGATGGAGGAGAGTCAGAAGAGCTCCCAATATTATTAAGCGAGTTACTAGTACCAGCCACACCATTCTGCGAGTTGCGCATCATTTCAGAAAACCAGGCCGGGAATCCAGTCTCATTAGTATTCATGGGGACCAAACCGTTCCCCTGGTGCATAAAACCCGGGTTAACCATACCTTCTCCGCCTCCAACCATGTTCTGGTGGAATAACGGAAAAGGCATTGGATTGATATTATTCATGCCCTCAGGCACCTCGGGCATGACAGGAGAAGCAGAATTCGTCATCATAAGGATATTGTTGATCTGATGATTAAGCTGCCTGTAATTAGTTTCGTTCAATCTAGCGAGATCCTGAAGATCCCAAATGGGTAAATCGGCAAAACTCTTGGTACTGTCAGCCGAATACTCATCCAAGGTATTGGAAAATCGCATTTCCTGGTTGTCAGCCTTTAACCTCTGCAATTGCTCTTTCGCCTTACTGATTCTTTCAGCAAGAAAATCCTCTTGGTTGAACATCTTTCTGGTTTGCTCTTCCTCAGGCAAATTGTTGAACTCAGTGATCATATTAGCGACCACTGAAGGTTCATTAGCAGGGAAGATGTCCGGTACTCCTTCAGTAGCAGGGTTATAGATGACAGCACAAGCCCTAACATCACAAAGGGTTGTGATTTCTGCCAGTTTCTTAAGGAGACCCTTCTTTCGCTTCTTGAAGGTCGCCTTCCTAGCCGCATCATCAACAATGTAATCAGTATTTCCTCTCCTCTTACCGCCTTTTGCAGCCATATCGTCTGCAAAAGTTTTTTTTTTTTTTTTGTTTTTTTTTTTGTGTTTTGATGTTTTTTGTATGGTTACCCCCAGTGATGCACCAGTATAAATACACAGCGAAAACGCGTGTGATGTGCAGTACAATTTGGCAGATCAGAATCCTCCCGATTTCTTTCTTACTATGATAATCTCGTTCCGATCTCCAGTCAATCTCCTATAAGACAGAGGTATCCGTCTTAACATTAAAACTGGTCAAATATCATTATACTTGGGCATATAGGACAATTTTTATTTATTTTTTGCCTTTTTTCTTATGCATTCTGTTTTTGTCTTATTCATACTATTTGACCTGTCTTAAACAAGAATTTGTGATCGTGTTCAGGCTGAAAGAAAAATACATTTATAAAATATATTTCAGAATGCTATACCAATTCTGGTCTGCAATAAAAGGTAGATTAGCATAATAGAATCATTACCATTTTTGAGTTACAAAATACATCACATTGATCACAAAGCCTGACTAGCAATCGACGTGTTCCGAATCTCCCTATCCTATCCATTGTCTGGGAGTAGGTGGGGGGACGAGAATTCCTAGGATATTTCGTAGTAGTTTCTATGACACTTGCACGCTATGTTACTCAGACTCGTTTAAAAACCTGAAGCTAATATTTTCAAAACTTCAAATAATGTAGAACAATGTAAAATTTACCAAGTTACGAGTTTCGACCACCCGTGCCAAAAACTGAAATTTAGGGAGCATTGTTGTGTTTTCTAATAAGAAATTTATTGGCATTAAAATTTCTATAAACGGTTCTCAACCGCGAATCTTGATGAAAAAACATAACATTCTCTGAATGATTTTCTTTACCTTATGTAACATTTACTGAAAATTGTTTTGTGCAAGATTATTAACTAAAACTCGAGTAACGGAAAATGAAGCATCTAATCATTTTATTTGCCAAAATCAGAGTTACTGAAAATGAATGCATCCAAACTTTTATTTGGCATGAATTCCTAGATTAGTATTCATAATCTAGTGTTTTGTCGGGACACGTAACCAAAGTGAAGTGTCGAAACACAGGTCTATACAAATCCATTTTTACTTGCATCACTGATTTCTCCTTCCTCAATGAGGATTGAGGAACAGAAGATTTGAAGTCAGAAATGCTGTCATCCTCGTAAAAAGGTGGTTGACCTGTTATACATAACTTGCAGGCTATCATGTATGTTTGGGGCTTACCCAGTACGGCAGTACATACCTAGGAAAAACTAAAAAGATACCGACTGTAGGTTCCCTTGTCATAAAGACAAAAACCTTGGGGTCTTGGGGGCAATATTGAGCTGAGAAAAAGGCAAATTTTTTTGGTGGGCTTAGTCTCTTACCCAACATCACAGAAAAGTTGGGCTTTCAATCAGGATTACCTAATTCGGTCAACCAGGCTGCGAATTAATTCGCGCGAATTAATTCGCGCGAATTACAAATTCGAATTACATCCAATTATGGTGTTTGGTTATAATTTTATCGAATTATGCTCAATTTTAAGCGAATTACGTATTGGTATTAGTCTCTTACCCAACCAGGCTTTCAACCAGGATTACCTAATTCCGTCAACCAGGCTGCGAACTAATTCGCGCGAATTACGAATTCGAATTACATCGAATTATGGTGTTTGGTTATAATTTTATCGAACTATTCTCAATTTTAAACGAATTGCGTATTGGTATTACGAATTCGAATCGGTCGTATTACGTATTAGGTAACCCTGCTTTAAATCATTAATTGGATCATAGTTGGACAAACAAAATGCCCTTTTGTGGGGCTTTTTTTCTCTTTTTCTTCTTATTTCTTTAGGGAATCACGATGATAAAGCATTTTTAGTTTTGACATTGACGTTATATTCCCCTTGTGTGAATACGGTCTATTAAAACCGTAATTGTTAATAGAACGAATGGAGTAACTTTGAATCTCCGAGTATGAATAACGCCTATTAAGATCGCAAATTTTAGAGAAATCGTCGAAAATTATATTCAATCCACATTCATCTTTGAGTAGCCAATGTAACAATCCTAAATTTTGCTATAAGAATATCAAATGTACACATTATACAATTGATGGCACTTGGTAGCTTTCACACAAAATTGCTTCCTATACCATTCCTCTTTTCCGTCACAGTCTCTGTCAGCGGTATTTTAATCAAAAGTAAACAAATGATCAGGACGGAGGGAGAACAACATCGAACATAAATTAGAGCTCATCATATACAAAATTAGAGCAATTTTTCTATCTAGCACTTAACATGGTAACTGTAACTTGATTTACTGTTTGGTCTTGTCGATCAGAGGAAGTATCTGTTTCATTCGGGTTCAATCCCATACAAAAACCCGGTACCTTAGGTCGAGGTAGTGATATCGATTCACTACTTAACATAAGTACCACGGATGCCATTGTCGGCCTATCTTCTGGTCTTTCTTGCACACATAGGAGACCGATTTGAAGGCATCGTAAAACTTCATCTATCGAGTATTGTTCTCCTATCGACCTGTCTACCATTTCCGTTCCATTTCCTTCTCTCCATTGCTTCCAACACTGCCAACATTATTCATTCTTGTTAGAATCGCGACATTTTAAATCACAACAAATTTTGCAAACTTCCCATAAGGGCGATTTTTGCTATGCTGATGCCCGTGACGGGATTTGAACGCAGGTTATGAGTACCACAACTCATCACCTATCTACTAAAAAGAATAGGTGATCTCAAAAATTTTCCCCGCCAAAATGCACATTTCTCAAATAAGGAAACTAATGATAATTAAGTACATTTACTAAATAGGGAAATTAATGATTACAATTTATTTCATTTAATTATTATCTTTTCATTAAAATTAATCTTTTATCAAATTATATTATTTTCACTAAATTCTAAACTATAATATTTTAATTAATTAGAATAAAATAAAATTGATATAAAACTATAAATTAGTAAATCTTTTATTGATAGTGTTATTAGATAATGACTTGACCCAATACCACGTATAAAAATAAAACTGTAAATGATTATTATTAGTTTCATGACAAAAAAAATTTGAGAAAAATTTATAAATTGAAATCATTAACTTTGTGGTATAAAAATATTTTCAATAAAATACATTTCGGCTTATTGCTCAATTCTCTTGATTAATTTTCAGTTCCATTTTTTTTTTTCTCAAAACAAAATTCAACATGAAAAATGTGAACAATTATGAGCTACATATTTTATAATATAGAAAACTCTATTTATCGTGCATGTGCACGGGGTCAAAACTAGTGACTTTACCAACTTAGTTGACATCTGTATCCTAATTAGTAACGTGATTACGAGAGAGTGATTTTGTAGACTTACGAATCCAAGAAGGTTTAGCTCATGATCCGAATTGTAAAATCCTCTGTTCTTGGTTCCAGTTAGTATCTCTAAGACTAGTACACCGAAACTAAAAACGTCTGATTTGATCGAGAAAACTCCGTCCATTGCATATTCAGGAGCCATGTACCCGCTGCAATTATTACAAAATTTCAGAGATTAATGTTAAAAGTTATGCCTTACCGGATCAGTAAGTAGGGCTGGCACCGGTCCAAAACCGGACCGGAACCGGAATCGACAAAAATCATTGACCGGAATCGGACCGGATTATAAAAATTTAGGTTCGGGACCGGACCTGAAAAATTCCGGTTCAAGACCGGACCAGACCGGAATTTGTCATTACATGCCCACTTTTTCCAATTCCGGTCCATTGGACCGGATCAGATCGGATTTAAAATATAAGTTTAAGGGAAAAAATGTAAATAACAATAATTTCGAGCATTCCGGTCCAAACCGGAAAATACCAGTCCCGGACAGAACCGAAAACCGGAATGTTAGAATATGGTGGACCGGAGACCGGAATTTTTAATACCGGTTCCGGTCCATTTTTCCGGTCCAGACCGAATTATGCCCACCCCTATCAATAAGCATATGAGAATTGACGGTATAAATAGATCAGGCAACTTACTATGTTCCGACTACTATCCTTGTGTTGCCTTCGGTTTCATCCCCTCCGAAAATCCTAGCCATACCAAAATCTGATATCTTCGGAGTCATATGTGCATCAAGCAATACGTTGCTAGCTTTCAAATCTCTATGAACGATTCTATATCGTGAATCTTGGTGAAGATACAGTAGTCCTCTCGCAATACCACTAATGATGTCGAATCTCGTTTGCCAATTAAGCAACGCGTTTCTTTCTTTATCTGCAAAGAATTACATCGGAGAACATTAAAATCATTAACATTTTGCATGAGACGTCACTACAAGAAAACACGACAAGGGCGACTAAAGAAAGCGACTGATTTCAGTCGCCCTTCTAAATTTAGCGACTGAGAACAGTCGCCCGCACTTGGTAGCAAGTTCTAGTCGCATTTGGCGACGGGTCATAGTCGCCAAAAATGGCGAATGTTAATTTTTTAAGCGGACGACTGAAAACGGTCACCAAATTGGCTCTTCTATCGCCAATTTGGCGACTGTTTTTGCCAATTGGTCGCCATATCACTTTTCCACCTGACCAATATTGGCGACCGTTTTCAGTTGCCAATTTGGCGACTGTTTTAAATCGTGCAGTAATCGCTAAAAATGAAAGACTCACGAAATAGAATCGAATCTAGGCTTCTATTTTCAAGGTACTCGTAAATGAGCATCTTCTCGTCCATTTCAACGCAACAACCAAGTAATCGAACAAGATTTCTGTGTTGAAGCTTCGCGATTAATCTCAGCTCGTTCTTGAATTCCTCTGCCCCTTGTCCTGATCCCTTTGACAACCTCTTGACTGCAACTTCTTGTCCATCTAGCATCACACCCTACATGTATTCAAAAAAGTCGCGTAAGACAATCTTATGCTAGGACGAGGTGAGGACTCGGGTTTGAGTGTAAACTTTTAGATTTACGGAAATTTTCCATGATACACCTTAATTTTGTCAAATTTTCCATGGTGCTTCTGTTTTTAAGAATCTACCTATGGTATCCTCGAGGTTCCATTTTTGTGCCCATGATACCCCTAATGTAATGTAAGTATGTAACGGTCGTTAAATGGAAGTTAAGTTTAATGATGTGTCAATAAATTAGTAATTAAAAATTATAGAAATTTCCCCTAGTATTCCTTAATTTTGTCAGATTTCTCATGGTACCCCTGTTTTTCATTTTTATTTCATATTTAATAATTTAACGGCCATTACATTAAGGGGTACCATGGGCACAAAATGGAACCTCAAGGGTATCATAGGCAGATTTTTCTTAAAAACAGGGGTACCATGGGAAATCTACAAAATTAAGGGGTGCCATGGAAAATTTCCGTTAAATTTAATTTCGAGAACACAAAATGTACCTTATACACGCGACCAAAACCACCTTGTCCGAGCTTGTTTGCCTCACAGAAGTTGTCAGTGGCAATAACCATGGAGTGAAAATCATATATAGGCAACTCAAGATCATCGACATCATTTGCTTCACTCGAATACTTTCTATTATTGTTATTGATCATGTGGCCACTAAAAGGAAGTTCTTGACTTCTTTCGCTTGCACCATCCCTTCCAACTGAAGCACATAACATATAATGTCAAAACCGCTACAAATAAGTTTTCACAAAATAGTATCAAGTTCTTGAATTATATTACCTCTAGGGAGTGGATTTCTTCCGTAATTTTTACGCTTCCTAACGATGAATGTAGTTAATCCGGCTAGGAGTATTGCGGTTGCTGTTGATATTCCGACAGCTAGAGCAATTTTCTTTGCCTGGTTAAAACCATTTGTTGATGAAGATCCTGTTATTTACCAAACAAGAGCAAGATTCAACACAAAACAAAATGATGTATGCATGCAATGGGGAGCCAGGATTTGAACTTAACTGGGGCGGTAAATTTCAGCGGGATGAAGGGATAATGATACAAGGGAACTCAAAAAAAGTGCGGAAATTTTAGCTAAAAGAATTTGAAAAAATTCATCGTCCAACGAGTGCAAGCGCCCCTGCTATCCCTCCCCTTACCCGCATGCATGAAATGACACATACATAACTTTGATTCTATGTTACATGATCCCTCACATGCCGACATACGACGTCCAACACTTGACACTCGGGCATAAGTATAATACTTGGACACCTCATTTTAAGTCAAGATATATTGATTTTTCATAAAATTAGTCGAGACTGATACTTGGACACACAATTACATACCCGTATCAGATACTTCTAGCGGAGTCGGAGTAATATAGCATATGAACAATGAAACTTTACAATCTCAAGGAGTAATATGAAATTAGTCAACTATCAATTGTCAACCATAAATTTTAACTCTTAACCTTCTGTAAAATGATGGAATTGTCAACTATTAGTTGTCAAACTTGAATTTTATAAAAATGAAAAGCTATTTGATCGTTCTCAAAAGTAACATTAGCCGTTTTAATAACGTTTTTTTTTTATTCTAATGACATAGTCAATGCAATAATATACGGAGTACGAGTTATTCTAATGACATAGCCAATGCACAATGTATTCTGCCAAGACATTGTAACTTGTGAATTTTCTCAATTTTTTTTTATAACAGTAGTTAAAGATTGATCATGCAACATGCTAAAATCTCTATTTTTCTCCATTTTTTTTACATGTCAGCCAACCTCAATTATTTTGGGATTAAGGCTTTACTAGTTTTAAACCCGTGCAAAATTGCAAGGGTATGTATTTGGGCTAGTATTAATGTTTTTAGATGTATATTTGTTTTTACATTTCTATTTTACTTATCTAGTTGGTCGATCTAAATCTACGATCTACATAATTTATGTTTAAATTTGTTAAAAACACGTGTTCACATACACTGGTTTATAAGGAAATAACGTAATCTACTCTTGTAAATAAAAATTGCATACATAAAAAACTTTACATCTGGATAAAAGAAATATAATCTAATATAATACACTTTAACATATGTATGTAATTCATTTGCGTTTTATGTTCGATCCCGTATATAAATGTTATTCCTTCTTGAAATTATGTAATTTAATTTTATTACTCCGTATTATTTAATTTTGTTTTCAAAATTATGTAATTCAATTTCATTTACTCGCACGCATTTGTAATTCATTCTGCGCATATGTTATTAATTTTAATTACACGGAATGTATAAAATTATTTCATAATATTAATTCATAGAATTTTTTCATAATATTATTTCATAGAATTTGTTGGAAGACGGAATTTATCGCATGTTTGAAAAGACGGAAATGTGAAGAAATAAATACATTCCACACTCATGGGTCCCACCATAACATAAATTTCTAAAAAAAAAAATTGCATTAATGGCGTGACACGCTGAGGATTGAGTATTGCCTTTTGTATTAATATAGATAAGATTGTTGTTGTTATTATTGTAAGATCCGCCACTATCTCTTACTGTAAATCCCGGATATATTAAAGCACAAAATCTCATTTGTGACGGCACGTATCCGTCACTTTGGAGTGACGAATACCATTTTCCCTCACAAATGACCCAAATAGAGGAGAGAGGGAAGCACATGGGGGTGTCCCCACCTTGTCCCTCCTATCCGTTTTGTGAGTGACATTATCCGTCATTTACTCCGATCCGTCTTTAGCAAGACTAATTGATATTAAAGGGATGGTGATATTTGAGCAACTAATACCTAGATAGTGATATTCCTACAATAACTCCACTCACACCATATGATTCAATCAATAGAACTAATGAACAATCAATTAGTTAGATAAAGAATATAATCCAATTTACATCAATTTCATTGTACTATTTCTTTTTTTTGTCCGATTTGTACTGTGAGGTCTGTGACACGTACTAGAATAGTACTTTTTAATTGTTTGGAAAAAAAAACATGTTAACGTTAAGTGTATGTAAAATATAATTTGGATTCTGTCCATTTCTTTTAAACGACTTAGATTATTTCTTAGAACGATCTAACCGGTTACCAGTAAAAGTAATGGATGGTGATGTGAAAGAGAAAAAATATATTCCATAATAAACCTTTTAGAGGTAATGGACAACTGGACAAGTAATGAGAGGAGCCTTGCTCCATGAAATTATAGGTCACCTTAGGGATGGTCGAAGATAAGGACCGGCCCGACCCGTCACCTTACCCGAGACGTGCCCGGGTCCAACATAAACTACCCGGCCCGCCCTCAGCCTGCCCCATCCCTGACCCACACTAGGTCCGCCCCCACCCACCCTTGATCGACCCTACTCCTGTTCCGGGACCACCTCAGCTAAGCTTGGCTCGGCCTGACTCTTGACCCGCCAGCCCGAGCCCACCCCATTGTTGACTAGTCCTATGTCACCTTAGTAAAAAGTAAAAGCACTGGTGAGGTCTCGAGTTCCCCGTAAACATGTCACATCCTACATCTTAATCATTTATTTAGCTTTTATACTCTTTGTGAATACTCCCTCTTATTCTATATTTTCTTCCCCTTTTCTTTTTGCACAAGAAATAAGTAAGTGAATTTGGACCACACAAAACATACTACCTTACATACCATTGAATTTGGGCCACAGGTATCATTCCAAAAAAAGGAAATAAGGAACAAAATCCGAATAACTGAATAAGAAAATAGGGAAAAAAAATATAGAACAGGAGGGAATAGTATTTTTAATGTAAATAAATAATTGTATAATAAACATCCATGTTGTTAGTTAAGTACTTGAGATTCTAGATTTGACATGCTAAGGAGTAAATCTCATAAGAATGTGTCTCATAACTATAATAATAATAATAACTAAAGAAATAATGATAATATAATTATGATGTGGTTTCATATAAAAACTAATAGTTAATTGTAAGGAGTATTATCAGCAGTAATTTTTTTTTGCCTCAATTTAGTTTTATTAAAAAAAAACTAAAATTGTAAATAAAGGTTGCTAAAATTAAATTGCGACGCACAATCATAGTAGCAAAAGCAAATTTTATTTAAAGTGTGGCACAAGAGCAATAAATGAATTGAGAAATTTTTGAACATTTTCATTTCTAGCTTAAAAATTAATATTATACCAAGTTAGTTGACAAAAATCGATCAGAAAATAGAAGTTCTACTTTCTAGTGACGACTAAGTTAATTGAAATTTGTATTTGCGAAGGTGTGAATATGAGAAAAAGGATTACGCATCTGAGGTAGTACCTCAGACCTTGTAGTTTTCGAGCATATACACATTTTTTCTGAGCATATTACCATTTATAAATATAGTTTTTGAGCAATATTATATTTTTTTAGTGTAATATTTTAGTAAATGTGCTCAAAAACTTTTACTAAAGCAGAACTCAAAAACCTTAAAATAAAACTCAAAAAATAAACAATAAGAGGTACTACCTCAAATGTATAGTCTATGAACTATGTGAATATCCATATATCCAGTACACCGTATATAACTTCGTAGTAAACATGGTCACATTATATGAGCTTATATTTATATAAACATGACTTTACCAATAGTTTACATGTCATTGTCAAATTAAAATTTAATCACTAATGACCAAATAAAGTCCATAATGCAAATGATTAAATCTCCTGAAAATGAGATTAAGAAAGGCATAAAAGGGCATGCATATTGTATAAAATAGATCGTTGGCCGAACCCACACCTAACCGTGGTCATAATCGTCGGCTAATTGGTGTTCTTAAGAGCATATATTCTTTATTTGAACATACATTTGGACATTTGGTGACCAAGTTATGTGTAAAGCCCTCAATTAAAACAAGTTAGTCCAACAAAAGTAGCTCTAAATAGTAAATACTTCTTGTTTTTTCTAGGGTCTTTATTTTCATGTAAGGTCCCCATCAATATTCTAGAAATAATAATGTCTTAATTGGATCACAAATCACAATCTAGTTCAAATCTTTTGCTTGTTTTAGAGAAACAACTAGACGGATCGGGGAGACCCTGGGACGGGCAGGGCTGGGCTGAACGCGGTCTATCTTGAACCGACCTTTGGAGGTAGGGTGCGTTGGCCGAGCCGAGCCGAGCCGGTCCCAGGGTAGACAGACCCTGAACCGGCCCTTAGGCGGGTCATGGGCGGGCCATTCCTAGGGTAGACAGACACTGAATCGGCCCTTAGGCGGGCCAATGGTCTGGTCCAATTTTTTTATTTTTTTTAGTCTTTGAGCGGATTTGTAGGTTGCTTAGACTTGGGATTAAGGACCCTGACCCGACCCGATCAAGTGCACAGGTCTAGCCGGACATGTAGCTGATAAGCAGACCCTAGAAGGCGAGAAGCGAGCTAGGTCGACCCATTCAGTTGGCCACCTCTACTTTACTCATAACAGATGTTGAATTTGTACGAACTACGACGTTTATTTTTCTGTATTTTATAAACGCGAAATTTAAAACAACACAAAACAATCAGTTACTCTTGCTTCAGATCAAAATGTGACCCCTATAGACAAATAAGTTACTGTAAATTGTAACACTAATAGTACCATTGTGGTTTACATTTAACCATAAAATGATCATATATGCGCGTTTGAAGCTTTAGACGAACAGTAGCCGTTTGAAACAAGAATTTACGCAAAATAATTGTTGATGGCTAGGGTTGCAATCAAAATACACGTTATACTCCTCCTACGTGGGGTTCCACAACTACATTATAAGAAGACTTTTTAAGCATGCTAACTAACGGATAATACCTACCTAACATACAAATAACAAAATTCCTTCTCTAAATAAACAACATGCATGTTTTTTTCTTATGCCTATAAAATACCAACATATAATAGTTACAACTTACCAACTTCATATCTAGTTTGTTATTCATCGTGTTCAAACACATCCTAGTTTCATATTTAGTGGCAGAGCCAAGATTTATAGATAGTGTCAAAAAATTTCAGAGGACGAACAAGTAATGTTATAAATTAAACTGAAAAAAGTTCGAAAATATAACTAAAAACTGGCTAAAAGTGCACATACCTAAATCGGCTGCAGATAACCTCATGTAAAGTGTTTGTCCACCATCGACATAATCCCGCATATCAGTCAAATTATCGGTCCAAATAACACAACCAGACCCGACACCTCTAACAAATTCGAAATTTGCATACGCCGTACAACTACAATTCCTCTTGCATAAATTCCCACATTGTTTAAGACTCAAGGATGCATCAACAAAAGCCGTAGAAGTTTCAGGCAATTTCATATTATACAATGGTAAAAACCCGTCACTCTGGCAATCCAATTCCGTCTCCCTAATGCACCCACTCGACCCGTCTCTCAATTTCCAAGCATTAGAGTTCTTAGGCTTGAACCCTTGTGGACATTCACAAACAAACAATGCACTAACATTGCACACACTATAAGGTCCACAAACCCTATAATAATCACATTGATCTTTCCTAGCATACCAAAAATTGCTCCATTGGTTCATATCCGGGACCCACGTCCACCTTTGTAAATACCCGTCAAAAGTTACCACTAACCGTGATTTTACCCTATCATCAGGTGGTAACTCAAATGTATAATAAACCTCATCTGGACCAATATAAAAAGTAAAATTAAAACCCTGGTCACCCGATTTCATTTCGGGTACACCACTAAACCGTTGCCCGACCCAGGGCCCACTCCGATAAATAATCTTATCACCATTTTTCATATAAATCTCCGGGTCACCATGATAATCCAGATCAAAAGTAAAATTCCCTACACCAGGATTATCTGGCCCTTGCCACGACGACAAAAGCAGGTCCAAACCCGTTTTGAGATTCCACCCGAGTTTTTGACCCGGAATTAGAGTATCCGTTGGATTATCAAAACTTTGCCAAATAACATTATCCAGGTTCGAATCCTCCTCCTCCCTAACGACCAAATTACCCGAATCCAACAGCTGAATAACCGGGTTTACGGCTTCCGATACATGAGTTTGCCATCTTATAAAAGACTCACCATCGTACAACTCAATATTTGATTGATTTCCGAGTTTTAAAAAGCTCATTTCACTTAAACATGGAGAATCTCTGTTTGCAACCCAAACAATTACATTTTCTGAAGGTATATCTTTATACCAAATTCCAATATAATAATTTTTGGGATTTCCTCTATGAAAAAAACCCAGTTCAAATTTGCCACCAGCTGAAATTAATGTTTGATTAATTGTTAAAAAATCAGATTTTGTTAGTGTATCAATTGATGTTACAAAAACAGAGGAAAAACAGAGTATAATGATTGAAATTAATGGAATTTTCATTATAAATTGTATTTTTTGATGAATTTTGGAAGGAATTAGTTGAATAAATAATGGGTTTTTGTTGGATTGTTGAGAAATTTCATTTTGTAAGAGAAATTGGAAGTTGATTAGTTTACGAAAGAGGGAGAAAGTAGAAAGTGCTAAAAAACCTGACTTTCAATTTATGTGTTTTGAAATAGTAGTTTTTATGATGTCTTTTTCATGTTTAATTTAATTATTTTGAAATTTTTGTATGGAATAGTGCACACGTGGCTTGTAGAAAATGGATTGGACCAATATCTCACTTTACGAGGGAGGAATTGATATTGGTTACATAGACCTACCCATGAATGGTTGTACACTCGATAAAATTAACCTGACTTGAATAATTCGATTTGGCGTTTAAAATGAAGATCCGAGCTTGATTTTTAGGCTGAATTTGTAATTCCCTGACCCAAATCTTGGACCGAGAGCCATTACTCATGGTAGTTTGACAGGCTGTGTATGTAACTCATAGATAATACGAGTCTTTTTCAGCATATTTTGGCATCATCACTCATATGTATTCTGGAAACCTTTTAAGGAGGTCACCCGTTTTAAGATTACGCCCCCATCGCATTTTGTTGATATGTATAGTACTTTCAATCTGTTTAATTAGTATTCATTTAAGTATCAATGAACCTCTTTAATGAGGTACCCCACCTGAATAACGTCTTCAGTTAACATGGAGTATTATAAAACACAAATTCTCCCTTATGACGGAGATACCCGTCGCAAACTTGCGACGGGTACCATTTTGTCTCACACAAAACCCATGGGGGTGAGAGAGAGAGCACATGGGGTGGGTGCCCACCTTGTCCCCTCTACCCATTTCCACTCACATAATACCCGTCGCAATATCCGACCCGTCGCAAGGGAGACCTACTGATTATAAAATTAGTTGAAGCAATATGACCCTGACCCGAATGTAATGTTGCACAGTGACCAATATCCCTAAAAAACTTGATAATCACATACTCGAAAATGACTTGAAAACCTGATTGACGTAAATTCTCGCAAACCTGAAATAATTATTAGGAAAAATTGTTGTTTTTAGCTATTTAATTGGTATAAACAGTCATTTCTACTATTTTCAAAGATCATTTATTTTACCTAATTATTAACTGCGCTTTTCCAACAAATTTTTCAATTCTTGTGAAATCTCCTACAACGACAATTGAAATAATAGCGAGACTCGCATCTTACATATACGACGTAATATTTTTTCAAATTAGATGGGAGTTATTATACATCAAATAGTGTAGAGTGTATACTCGTATAATTTACTACTTCTAGTATGGTTACCACTTACCAACTAAACGTGTATTTCTAATTTGGTAGTAGGAAAACTTGTTGAAATTTTAACACAATAACTTGGTGTATACTCGTATTGTTGACTTTGACATTCCATACACGTCTTACGTGTATAACAAATTACAAAACATAGGTCAAAATGCAAATTTAATGGTAATTATATAAGAAAATCTTATGCCGTAATATTTTCTTTTTAGTACAACGACGGCTAAAGATTGATTTCACTTTCGTATAATGGAGTTCTTAGCTGTAACTCAGTTTATAATTATATAGATAATTAGTTTATGAAACATTCAATCATTTAAATATTTGTACAAATTTATTTGATTTATATGAATGAAAGTTTTGATAGAGACATGTAGACAATATATATGTTCTATAGGGCAGTCCAAAGAATAAAATATCGAGTTGTCATGATTGATTATTTTATTTCTTTTGAGAGCGAGTGAATTTAGAGTCGTCTTTTTACCAGATGCGCATTAAGTAAATCCTCGAATATGTGTAATAGACTGAAAAATACATTACACTTGCAACGGCACTTTTTTTTATAAAAAAAAAAAAAAAGAAAAAAAAACTTATGAGCTATCTTGATTGACCAATTGGCTCCCTTGCGAGTTGCTACGGACATAAATTATGACGAATGAAATTGACCACCAGTTTATTATTAGAAAGTGATCATTATTTGAGAAGGCCACTTTTTGTCCTAAAATGATCATTTCTTTTTTTATCATAAAATAGTCACATTTATCCCGCTGTAATTTACAACCGTGACAAATGAGAATTTGTGGTTGACTTATTATTGTGACTATCTTTTAAGGGAATTTATTTCTTCGACAATAATGTAGAAATGGAGTTTTTGAATTTTTAAATTCCTACATTTTGTCAAAATTACGATAATAAAAACTCCAAATTTTTCAACTCGTTTAAATTTATACATGTGATAGTCATTTTAATTGATTTAACTAAATTAGAAAATTAGAACAACTTGGTTGTTTTCATTCTCCATTGAGATTATTATTATCTTTTGAAATAAGATAAATCTCCATATATAATTAGTCAAGGATCCACCAAACTACTCGGCAACATGATTAAATAATGATCAAAGCATTCCACTTTATTCATTACGTAGTATTACGTAACATTTTCACATTTACACAAATTATAGAATAAAACCGTATTACTACAATAACTGATGTAGCCAACACTTAATAGACAAAAGAGTCGTGCTGTTGTACAATTGTATAACAGTCTAACACAATAATTACTGTAACTTTTAAGTAAAGCTCATTTTTCTTTTTCATTTGGTCTCTCTGAAGAGAGATATATCCATTTTAAGTATAAAATAAGTCAAATATAACTTTATATAGTATAGGTTAATGGAACAAGTATTATTTGTCATTCCGTCTTAACTCTCAAACAAGAATTTGTATCGTTTTTTATTTGTTGTCCATTGGACTTTCATAGTTTTTTTTTTTTTTTTTTTTTTTTTTTTTTTTTTGACTTTCATAGTTTGATGCAATTGGAATTTAGCAAGCTATGTGTGTAAATGAAGATTATGTTTTTCAGCTTATGTAAGTTTGTGTTCTCATTACACAACTTGTAAGCATACTTAATTTTTTTTATTCATTCATTGTCTTTTAATTGAGGGACAAATCTCCTTTACTACAATTTTTAAGTAGTTTACTTAGATGCATCATCATCTAAGCTAGAAGGGTCAATTATATTTGTCAAATATTAATTTTGTAAAAAGCGGCCGAGGTAGGTTATAGTGTGGAATAAAATGTCAAAATTGTAAATTAAAATCAACTATATATATATTAAGGAGTTAATCTATCTTAATCAGAGATCTCGAGTTTGATTATCCGTGACAATAGTTAATTTAGAAGGAAGAGACATGACATCCTTACTAGGTTTTTTTAGTCACAAGGGCAATATGTTGCTTACAGGATTCGAATCCAAATCATAAGTACCATCCTTCATAACTTCACCAGTAGTTGAGCTAACGGACATCTGCTAATATCCTTGCTAATAAACATTTTATCGACTATTACGACTCGAGAAACGAATACCGATGTCAAAATCGGACATGAAAATTCCATGTGATAAAGAAAAAAAATAGGACTTTGAAAAGTCATTTTTGGCATGTTATTCAAAAATGAACAATTCATAATTACACATTTACAATCATATCTTCAAGAAAAAACAACTGAATTGACAAGATTCTTTCATGATTTCTTAGAATTAAAATTGACAACGTAAGTAACTCACAATTCTTACTAGTCTTTGTCCCTTGTACATTCATCTCACTACTTGTATTATTTGCCTTGTCACCAATATAAGAAGCTAATTCATGGAATTTAAAAAATAGCAACACGTATTTGGAGATACGTGGGAGGGTGGTAACGAGATTGGGTATCATTTGATGATACCTTAACATTGTCCTTGAAATAAAATGAGATGAAGGGTATTAAAAAAACTAAGTATAAGTGGGCGAGTGATCGAGTTCCTTTCACTCAAATCTTATTTTCCGACTCTGTCACTAAATTATTGAATTTCAAAATCGATAGAATGAACAGGTGGACAAGTAACCTTTTTTCCATCTCAAAAATTCCGCTTCAAATCATCTGAAATGAAAAAAAAAAAAAAAAAAAAAAAGCAACACGTATCTAAAGACATGTGACTGTGGTCTGTGAGAGGGTAGTAACCTGGTGGCGCCTTAGCATTGTCCTTGAAGTAAAATGAGATGACGTTAAAAAGACTAATAGTTTGTACAAGTGAACGAGTGACCGAATTCCTTTCATTCAGATCTTATTTTCCGACTCTGTCACTAAGTTTGAATTTCAGAATCGATAGAATGAACAAGCACTACAACAATGTAAACATTCCATCTCCAAAGTTCCGCTTCAAATCATCTGAAATTAAAAAAAAAACACGTATATATCTAGAGACATGTGACTATGTGAGAGGGTGGTAACTGGTAACGAGACTGGGTACCACCTGGTGGCGCCTTAGCATTGTCCTTGAGGTAAAATGAGATGAAGGGTATAAAAAAAAACTAACAATTTGTAGTATAAGTGGACGAGTGACCTTGTTCCTTTCGCTCAAATCTTATTTTCTGACTCGGTCACTAAGCTATTGAATTTCAAAATCAATAGAATTATTATACAAATGCACAAGTAACCTTTATTCCATCTCAAAAAATTCTTCTTCAAATAATCTTCCTACATGAAAAATCGATAAAACCGAGACCAAATATATACTCATCGAGAAGGCCGGGTAGGCGGGTACTAAGAAAACTGACCTATAGAAAGAATGTATGCACAAAAAAAATGTTTAGATGGGACTGTATTAATCTGTATGAAAATGGGTTTGATGCAACTGCCCTATCTTCCTATAAGATTGGTGATAGTCAACTTATTCGACGACTCACAAACTACGCCTTTCTTGCAGTCGATATCAATGAAGCTAGATATCCTCGACGAAGAGTATGTAAGAGTAGGCTTTGTAGGATCGGGAAGAGCAGGGGAGTCGGTTTCCAACCATAAGACTACTTGAGACATTGTAGGTCTATAAACTGCTGAATCTTGCACACATAGCATTGCTATATGTACACATCTTGTAAATTCCTTACTCGGAAATGAACTACTGGTTGAAGAATCTATTAGCTCGATTGTTCTTCCTTCGTTCCATAATTGCCATGCCTGCATTATAGCCATTGTTTGTTAGTAGACCTGTTAAATTATGACCCGGCCCGAAAACCCATTTTATCGGGTCAAGACCCGAAAATTTTGACCTGGCGACGCATTTGACCCGAACCCGAAACGACCCGTTATTTTAGGGTCAAGACCCGACCCGAACGGGTTGACCCGTTGAGTCAAAGGTAAATCAAGAATTTTATTAAAATATTAATATTAATATTTATATATTATATTTGAAAAAATAGTTAAAAAAATTATTTTTATATTACTTAAAAATACACACAATTAAAAAGTCAATTTTATATAACTTTTATAATATTAAATATTAAAATAATTATTAAATAAATAAATTATTTTAATAATTATGTCAATTACTCAATATAATTAATGTAAACATTGAATATGATTAAATATTGATTTTAAATATGTTTTACATTTTTAAAAAAATATTTTTTTTGATAAAAAAATGGTTAAAAAAAGGCGTTAAAAATTATGTCTTGACCCGTATTTTGACCCTAACCCAACCCGTGACCCGTATGACCCAGCCTGTATTGTGACCCGACCCGCCCAACACGTTTGACAGGTCTATTTGTTAGGAACAAAAGTCTGGATATCTTAGGATGAGTTTTAGTTGAGTGTGTCGTACTACTTATTTTTGTTCGACTCTTCACATTACCCTGTATACCCGTGTCCAACACTTAAAATAATGTGACGTGGATATGAGAGTTGGACATCTCATTTTGAACCCAAAACAGGACATTTTCAAAATAGCCTAGTTCGACACTTGGACACCTCATTTAAACTCGCGGGCATGAGAATTTTTTCATAAGATAGTCGAGTTCAACCATTTGGGTGTGTGCCAATTTCCGGATACTTAGAAGTTCTTAGCTAGAAACTTTTTTTTTTTTTTTTTGACAGATGCTAGAAACTCATCACCGCGTCTTTGAATAGCGTAAAGTCTTTGAAGGGTCGGAAAATGGAAATAAACGACTTACATATTCAATGAGGTTCATGTGTTCACCAAACTGAAACCTTGCATTCCTATAACCTGTAATAACCTCCAGCAACAGTACGCCAAAGCTGTATACATCAGATCTCTCAGAAAAGAAGCCTTCCATCGCGTATTCTGGAGACATATAACCGCTGCAAAAAGTGGAGTAGTTAAGTAAACCAGATAAAACAATGAAACTCATCAGATTTCAACAAGGAGAGCTTACTATGTTCCAACAACTCGGTCTGTGTTAGCTTGGTCTTGATCTCCTCCGAATATTCTAGCCATACCAAAGTCCGAAATCTTAGGGTTCATTTCCTTATCCAGTAAGATGTTGCTGGATTTTAAATCTCTGTGAATTATTCTACATCTTGCATCCCTGTGAAGATAAAGCAGCCCTCTCGCAATACCTTCTATAATACTAAATCGCGTTTTCCAGTCAAGTTGCACTTTCTTTACAGGATCTATGTTCAAAAGCGCAAGCCAAAAACACAACAAAAAAAACAGTTAGAAAATGCAGGATAATAACTGATGTATAAGCTAGGTAACACCAAAACGGACACGGACACGTGACATGGCATCCCATGAAATTTAGGACACGGGAGACGTTTTTTAAATTTAAATAAGTGAAGGTAAAACTTGCCCTTAATTGTAACTCATTTTCATTTCCTATCCAAACTCATCTTCTAATCAATCTCTTTCGGCATCTCATTTCTCGTCTAAAGAACACCATTCACTCGAAATCTATGTTACTCCGACACTTCACTTAGCTGTTGTGTCGCGTATCCGACACCTATTGGTCCGATACCGACATGACACTTTGACACTTCACTTTAGACCAAAAAATTGAAAAATACGCACAAAATAGCCGTATCCGACACTCGACACGCGTCAGACACGACACCCGTGTCGGAGAGTCAGGGTAACACAGCCCGAAATGATGTTCCAAATACCATGGACACGCGTCGGACACGTGCCCAAATAAATGTAAAAAGTTAGACATGGCTTTATAGGTGTCCGACACGTTTCGGCATGTGTCCGACGAGTGTCGGTGTCCGACACCGTGTCGGACACGGGACGGCTGATTAAGAGGTGTGTCCATGCTACCTAGTGTATAAGTGTGTAACTTTAGGGTTAGTGGTTATGAGGCTATGAGCATTCAGGTCATGTTTAAATCGGGCCATCGGATGGGGTTTTTCCGAACTGGGATGTTTCAGACCGGGTTAATTTGGTCTCTACTTCAATTTGATCTTTCAAATTCGGGTCGCTTTAACCAAGTCTATTAATGCTACTACAAGACTGCATAAAGCTTAAGAGGTAAACAGAACAATTTACCAAAAATGAAGCAGTCCAGGCTCTTATTAGGCATATACTCATAAAGCAGTATCTTCTCCTCTGCATGCATAGAAAAGCCGAGTATTTTGACAAGATTTCGATGCTGCAATTGAGCAATCAGCATAATCTCGTTCTTGAACTCCTCCACGCCTTGTCCAGATATTCTTGAAAGTATTTTAACTGCTATTTCTTGTCCATCAGGTAAAACTCCCTGTGTCAAAATCGAGTAATATCAGTGTAAACTGCAGTTCTGATTTTTCTGTTAATGCAACTTATTTTTTTGCCGAAGAACACACCTTGTAAACAGGACCAAATCCGCCTTGCCCGAGTTTATTCTTGTCGGAGAAGAAATCCGTGGAAGATACAACCTGATTATAGTTGTAAAACGCCACATCGGGTGCATTTTCACAAAGTATTTCCTGTGACCCTTGAATATCTGTTGAACATCCCGGGCCTTTATTCCTCAATCTAATTCTCAATCCGTCGTCTATTTCCCTCTTTCTCTTCCACTCTGCAAAAGCAGAGAGTGAAAGAAATACGTTACTTCGATTCTTCACTTCCAGGTGCGTACCCCCTGTCTAACACGGCATTCAAGGATATAATGGAGCAACCTAATTCAGTACTTGAAAGATGACGATATTTACAAAATCACAGTCTTACCATTCAGTTTGGAGCCGAAGACACGGAAACACAGAAGACTTAAACTAAGTAATATCACCAAGATGAGTGCTATAGCTGCGATAGTGGCGGCAGACAAACTGCCTTTGTCAACTGCAAATCAGTGTAAAGAATTAAAAATAGGTAACAGGTAGCAAGTTTGAATCATAAGCAAATATTTCGTAACTTTGATTCTCAGAGTACAAGGCTAGTCGCAGACGTTAAGTGAGTTCATACACAAGCATACAAATCAAAAAAGACAGCAGACTGAATCCTGAGGCAAATGCGAACTAAGGGCGTACTGGGGGCCACGTGTACACGGGTAACAACAACGAAGTTTGATTTACAGGTTCGTGAAAAGATGGCACCGACAATTATAAACAAACATCAACGTTTAATCAATGACAGAATGCAGCATCGCTCGCACACTACCTCGTGATTCCTTTTAACTTCCAAAAAAACTACATCCAGATACCACAGTAACAGGAAAACAGATTACAGCCTGTTCATCTGAAGAAGCATTCGACAATTGAATTGTCAGCACCAACTCATACGAGTAATTGAAACTTGAAAGTGACAGAAACTGAAACAATAAGTTGTAGGTTCCAGCAGAGGGGAAAAACAGAAGATTCGGCATATTATTCAAGACGCTGCAATAAACAAACATGAAAGATATGCCGTACCAATGTCAGAGGACGCAATACGAACATATAGCTGATTGCCACCTTCAGGAAAATGCAGAACATCAAACAAGTCACCACTCCAAGTCATGCATCCAATAGTATTGACATACGAATATGCCATGCAGGAACAATTCATCAAACACTGGTTTTCACATCCCTTTTCGTCAAATTCCCTCAATAAACCAGCAAAATCAGGTAATTTCACGCTCTTAAGCTCCAAAAACCCGTCTTTATCAATCACATTGCTATTATTCTTCTCACACCTCAACTGAGTCTTCCTAACACACCCACCAGTCCAGTTCCCATTCCTATATTCATCCTTATCCCGAGGCTGAAACCCATCAATGCAATCACAAATCGGATTCACGTCCTCTCTACAATACCCATAAATCCCACATCTATTGTATAGATCACATCTACGACAAGGCTCATACTGAGAAGTTCTCCACTCATTCCCACCATTAACCCAAATCGAAGACGTCTCATATCCATCCCAAGACAGCTTAAACTTAAATGCATTAGACATATTATACGGAGTATACGAAAAGTACATATTTCCCAAGGAATCAACATTAGAAAGCTTAAACCCATAATTATAAAAAGCAGTCATAGTAGGCACACCAATGAATGTCAACCCATTCCAATGTCCACTTCGCCACCGCCTTTCCGAACCCTCCCAAATCACAAACTGAGGTGCAGCCCTAGGATCCACACCTAATGAAAATCTCCCTGGTGAAGGATCACTCAAACTCGTCCACGACCGAAAAACTTGAACTTCACCAATATTTTCATTAACAAGAAGTTTCATACCAGGCAAATAAGTATCAGTAGGATGATCAAAACTTTGCCAACAACTAATATTCGACCCGGTAACATTATTAAACCCTAAAATCTGAAGATTACCATCATAATTCAAGATTGCTTTATGAAAAGTTGACACAATTTTAGTACTTCTATTAGAAGACCATAATTTCTTCTTAAACCCATCAAAAATCATCAAATTTCCTCTCTTTCCTAGGGTTAATGAACCATTATTAGTACTAATTGGGGATAATCTATTAGCAACCCAAACAATTGAATCAATTGAAATATTTGAATACCATATTCCTACATACCTTAATGATGAATTTTGAGGACTAAAAAACCCAAATTCAAAAACCCCATTATTTGAAATTAGGGTTTCTCCATCATTTAACACAAACCCTTGTGTTATATTATCATTTGCATGAGAAATCAATGCTAAAGATAACAACTTTATGATCAAAATTGAAATGGGTATGAAATTAGAGAGGATAAAAGTGCCCATGTTCTTCAATTAATCTCTAATCTCTAAATTTTGTTCATTTTCATCAATTAAATTTAATAAAGTATTATTATTATTTTCAAAAATGTGTTAAATGTGTAATTAAATTCACTATTTATTTGCACAAAGAGTCATAAAAGGCTACAAATTCTGAGATATTACCTAAGATTTATCGTTTATGGTAAAGTGTAGATTTTATCTAGTGATCTAATTATTGCATGATGTGTTTTAGATGTGAGAAATAAAATCTTTGGTCTCCTTCTTTCGCGGTTGTTTTAGTTGCACTATGAGAAAAGCTAGCCGATAATGTGCGTTTTAGTCTTACCTCAATAAAATCTTTGGTCTCCTTTTTTTTTTATGATAAGGAAACCCGTAAGTAGGTTTGGTAAACGGATTGATCAGGTTAATTCGTGTAAGATGATGCGGGATATTTTGGATTTGGGTCAAGTTTGAATCAATTAATTCGAAGTTATTAAGAGACAATGGTGATCAGTGTGCAACAAGCCAACAATAAACATTTTGGCGGGATTTATTAGGTTGACTCAATTCAGATTGCAGGTCAAGCTTGCGGGTGTGATCAATCTCCTATATACTGAGTGACCTGACCGAGTAACCCGACCCAAGCCCCGAACTTGACCAGGACCCTAATTGATTAGCCCGATAAAACCCGACCCGAATATTCATTGTTGCAAACCGATTATGGTCCACAAATAACTTGATAATAATTGACCCGAAAATAATTCGAATCCGGTATAACTCGGCTAAAAGTATACGTCACAAATTAACCCGACCCGATTAACCTGTCGGGTGTAATCGGAAGTGAACCCTCACCGGTTCATGATTGACAATTTGACAAATCGATTTTCACGATCAATTCATTTGTAAAATTAAAATTCCAAATTAGGGACAACAATTCTCCTAAAACCTCCCAAAAACCCTAATTTCTTCAATCTTTGATCTCGATCTCAACTTTAAACTCCTCCACTCGGCTTCCTCTTCCCCGACTTCTGTAAGTCTAACATATTGTTTCTGAGATTCATATTTCAATTTGTTTGATTAATGTTGTTTCAGTTTCAATTTCAATTTATTGGGTGTTGTTTTTTGTGATTGATTTTTGCATTGTTTTGTGAGTTTTGTTTCGTATTGGTGGATTCAAACCGTAACGGATTCGAATGATGATTCGTGTTAGCCGACCCCAAACCATTTATGAGACTAAGACTTTTTTCATGTTGTATTGTGAGCTTTGTTTGTTCATTCTACTGCATTTTGCTAGTGTAATTAGCCAATTTTTTTAGGATTTCTGCTTAATCTATTAATTGGGTATCTGAAATTGGTTTTGTCTTGTAATTTTTCATTAAAAGTTTGGATCTTTTCATGTCAATAATCTAATTATTGCTAGAAATGAGAAAAAAAAATCAAAACTTTGGTTCATTTGGGAATGATTAGGCTCAATTTATTGATTGGGTTTCTCAAATTGGTGTTAAATTTTAATTTTTCAATAAAAATTGGGATATTTTCATGTTAATAATCTGATTATTTTGAATCTTTTTCGATAAAATTTCAATAATCTTTTAATTTTTTACTGTAATAAATTTTGGCGCTTGTTAATAGTTACTAAAAAAATGGAAAAAAGATGAATTTTTTGCACATTTGCAATGATCAGGCCCAATTTATTAATTGGGTTTCTCAAATTGGTGGTGTACTTATAATTTCACAATAAATTTTGGATCTTTTTATGTTAATAATCTTCTTGTTACTCGAAAATGGAAAAAAGATGAAAACTTTGGCACATTTGGTAATGATCAAGCTCAAATTTTAGGTAGTAAGAGAAGTGATAATACCCAAAAGAGGGTGTTGTTTGACAAATCCCTGTGTTTTTTGGCGTTTGAGCAGCTTTCTGAAGTTACCACGCGGTTTTAGTGAGGGCGAGAGGTTTAATGGGATACTAAGAGTTGAAGATTGTTGATTTTTGAAGGAGCAATGAGTAAGAGTTTGAAATCGGATGTCCCACTATCTTGTCCACATTGTGCTGGACCTCTTTCAAAAAATATGGTATGTCAAATCCCTTTGAACGTATTGCTTGCACTTCCTATACGTGATGCATTTCATAGTACGCCATTTGTTCCACTGAATTGTATACATTTCAAATTTCTGGAATAGAGGAAGTACAGAGTACTTCATAGGCAGAATGTAGCAGGCGACCTAATCGTTTCTTAATCCACAGGAAACTAGTCGTTGGACGGTGGCACCTCTTGTCAGGGACAGCTTTTCTATGGTAAAATATTCCTTAAAAATTTTGTATTCGTATAAATTTTTTGCTTCTCACAAAATTATGCATAATTTGACTGGGGTTTTGTAGCGTACCTAATAGGCTAATAGCTTGAATCTTGTCCAGATTGGTTCTGCTGTTGGGGGCACAGCAAGTGCATTTTATGGGTATAATTTCGGTAATTATTGATCCCTACTTCTATATATCTTGAAGCCATTTTGAGGTCCAATGGTGTCATTTTCTTTTTCTCTTGTATTCCTGCTGAGTTGAACAATCGAACTTCTATTGATATGTTCCTACGAGGTGCCGAGTTTTTAAGCAAATGAAATGAATGAAATCTGGTGTGAATAGGAATTCTTAATTCAGCACGACTCCATTTCGTTTCTTTCATTCTCTTCCTTGGTGAATGCTCAAATGTTTTATCTTTGTATTTGCGTAGCCAAGTCTCCAATTATATTTGCTACCTGAATGACATTTTCAGCTACTCCGTATTGATCTTGTAGTTATGCCGAAAGTCCAAAAGTGGGTCAAAGGGCCTATGTGGTTGCAGTTCTTTATTGGAGTAAGTCTGCCTGTTCTTTAAAGTTGGTAATTCATGTTTCGTGCTTGATGTTTTCCTTAAATTACCGCACTTCAGATGACTGATAACAAATGAAGGGCATCTGATTATGTTTGTTTGGCTTTATTTTGGGACCTTCGGGAAGATGAATTTGCTTGCTTGTTATTTTTCTCCTCAAGCAGACTAGTTTGAGGACTCATACTTATATTGCTTCTCGAGATACGAGGATATTTTAATGACTTCAAAATGATGTCAGAATTATCAAGCGTTCCTGTATAGTTCTGTGAACCTATTACCTACTAAGCTTACTACAGTCCGGGATTCTTGGTAGATGAACGGTATACTGTTGGATTGTAGCTGCTCAAAGATTGTGATATTACGATGCTTTAAACTCTCCTATGCCTTTCTTTCTGTTCTTTTCTGACTTTTCTCAACATCTCAAATCTTCGAACACGTAAACTAGTAATTTGATTGATGTTTCGTGATTGTGTTGTTCCTAAGTCATTAAGATTAACCGGTCTTGACCAAGTTGGATTCTTTGAGTGTAATTTCATTCTTTGTTATGTTGATTGTATTCAGGGTCCTCCTGTGATTCTTTTCTCTTCAGCTTGTGCTGGCCTGGCAGGTTAGTGCTTTCTTCCCCTATCTCACACCCACGCACTCAAACGGAAAAAAAGTCAGCCATACCGGCCTGCTGCCAATGTCTTTGACACTAACAATTTACGTTTCTTTTCTTATAGAACTGGTATTTCAAATCCTGTAGGATTATAGTTCTAGTATGCCATTAATGCAAGCTCCACAGCTTGAGTGCTTGCTTGCCTCCTTTTTTTTTGGGTTTTTCTACGTAGTACCCCTGTGTTTTTTCGAATTCTACATGGTAGCCCTGCGTTTTTGAAAACATCAGTGGTATCTTTAAACTTAGTAAAATGTTCCTAAAATACCCAAACTACTAAAAATTACGTTTTTATTCAGTTAAATTAGTTTTAGTAAACCAGGTTTATGTTAATGGCATGACAAATTATTGGCGAAAAATCAACGATTGATGTATAAACTGAACATTTAAAAGAGGCGAATTAGAGAAGTTTGGGTATTTTAAGATGTTTACGTTAAGTTTAGGGTACCCCTGATATTATTGAAAAGCGAGGGGTACCACGTAGAATTCGAAGAAGTACAAGGGCACCACGTAGAAAAACCCTTTTTTTAATCAACTCTAGTTTTCAACACTAATTTAATACGGATTAGCAAAGTTCAACAACAGCAACAATATTATCTGTGTCTCTCAAGGGCACCTGCAAATGTTTGAGTAAATGGGGTCGTATGTAGGCAGCTTTATATACACGACAACAATACATATCGGTTTATTATGTATGACTCCTAATGAAAATTTTGCCGAGATTTTGTTAAATGACTGCATTATTCTATCATATGCGCAATCAATTAGTCTATCATTTTGCTCTATTCTATGAATCTATCGTATGCCAAAACCAAAGAATAAAGTCTTCAGCTCCATTAGGCATGTGAACAATGGATGGGCTAATTTGAGGTGCTTTCGGAATTTGGAAACCATTGCCAAACAAGGTTTTGAATGAGTTTTGCTTCAATTGTCCAGGTGGTGCAGTTCCAGCCTTAGCTCAGCTTGCATCATCGTCATATCATGCTGCAATGTCGACTTCACCATTGACGCCTTCTCAAGATGACAAGAAACGCCAATCTACAAGTTCCTCAACATTGTAACTCTAGGCATATTGTTGATTAAGGACCGAGAGACAGACTAAATTACCCTTTCTCCGGTGTTGGGTGTTGGTATCGTTCAGGAGCATTTCTTCGGCTCCCTTCATCCCTATGACTCCATGGAGTTATCAGGATGGTCTCGCTTACATTTTGTGCATAACCGGATCATTCGGATGGTGAGGACTGAGGGTCAATTTTGTGTATGTTGCTCAACTCTTATGGCTTGAAAAATACTTGACCATACCACATGAACTTTATACTTTATGAATGTGGGATGCTCTTTTTTTTTTTTTTTTTTTTGTTATACCGAACCATACGACATTTCCAAATATGTAGTGTTAAATTTGTATTTATACTTGTATAAACTAAATAAAAACAAGCATCAAAATCATTATTTTCTTAATAAAAGTTCCTTGAAAATGACCCGATTTAAAGTTGAGAAGTTTTATTGGATTCGAAAATTGTAAACCAAAATTTGATACAAGCCGTAGTATGTAGCGAAAACTATTAGCGTTGATCTTTCGCATTGAAACATCGAAGTGTTTCAAGTTCAAGCCTCTCTCAGAATAACCTTGTGGAGGTTATTTATGGCCTGGTAATCTGGTATTACCAGGCCATAAAAAGAACTTTCAAATCGACCAATTGATAAGTAACATACCGATAACAAAAATTATTTCATTATAAATATTAAATCTTTTAACAAGAATTTGAGACTTTTCTTTTAACTAGTTGTCTCTCCGCGCGCGGTGCGCGCGGAGATCCAAGACGCGTTTCCATTTGTGTTGCAGCGAATCTGTTTATGGCGTAGACTTTCCGAGAATTACTGAATGTATGTTGCTGTGCGTTTTGTTCTAGTGTAGAAGCTTTCTTTTTTACGTGTAATGTTCAATGTAGTTGTCTTAATTTGACATTTTATTTTCTTATTCTATTGAACCGTCTTCAAATATTTAGTGATACAATTGTCATTTGTGCCCCTTATCAAATCATTCGGTGCACGAAGAAACAATAGAACTAAGTATTTTTTTTACATTTAATGTTGTTCTTTGAACTGATAATTGTGATTACAACAATTGAACAATTAGTTTATGTTAAATTTGGTGCTTTTACCATAGGATGTTACAATTTGACTATTTCTGTCAAAAGTCTTAAATGTCAGAGGATGTTTCACATTGATACTTGCCTTTCAAATTCTGGAGTTGAAGGTTATAAATTGGCAATTGATAAATCAATATTCTTGTATAGCTCCTTCGCATCAATCATAAGATATTAGTTTTAATTTGTAAAATTAAAACCATTTAGTTTTGAACTTCGGTACCCTTTTTTTTGATTTTTTTTTTATTATATAATGTTTGTTCTATCTGTATAATAACATTTTAAATGAATCCTATAATAGTAACTGGCATTAGGTTCAGCATTTGAAGATTCATGTTGACGAACGGGAATGACTTTTTAGATTATTATTCTAAGATACACTTTTTATTAAGTAATCCATTAGTTTAATTTATGTAGCATTGTAGCTTATTTGGCATTTTTGGAAGAGGAACGTTTGTGAAATAGCTATGTTCGTTCATGGATAGTCAATATAATACGTATCAATTTGAGAGATGCAGAATGAAAGAAGATAAGCACCAAATAAAAAAGAAGATATATAAAATAACAAATGATGAATTAACCTATGAAAGATTAATGATCATCATGATATATTAAGTAGCCTTAGTACAAAGCAGAACTAATTTGTTCATAAGTACACTGATATTGTTCCAAGGCCATATCCGTCTTTTTCAAACTATAAAGCCCATCACCATTTATTTTTCAAACTATCTAATTTGGAGAGGATTATTGTATAATATTTTCTTCAACAACAATTGTCTTTAAGTATAATCTAAGGCAATATAGAGTTCACACCTATTACTTATATATTATTGGTTGCGGGTCTCCAACCTCTTATTGTAACAAACACCGAACATTAAGCTCTTCCCTCTAAGGTTTTCACCCCATTTCAGTGACATTCAATTTCATAGCACACTCAACCACCGTCAAAATTCTATGACACAATATCAAGTGTCAAAAAGGGCTAAAATTTTAGCAAAATATCAAGTACATAGACTAAGTTAATTCGAGACATTATCTTTCAAGAGCAATGCACATTTGACTATGAAAGCAAGAAAGTATATTTGAGGATGAGAGTTACAAATTACTACGGTTGTGAGTAAACGAATACAAACAAACAATCTCGGTCGCCTAACTGTTCTGAGTAAATGAATACATTAAACAAACACATCAGGTCGCCCATGGTAATTATGATCACCTTCTTGTTGTTTGTTGTCTTATCAACCGAGGCTGAAATACTTTTTAGTCGACTTGTGAACACCCTGTAGTTGGAAATGTTGAAAACGCCGCTCTATTATGTTTTCATGCTTATTTGGGCTAAAGAGCTTCAAAGTTGGTGCGATGTTGCCTTGAAGGGGAGACCCTGCCATTGTGTGTCCTCAGGAAATGGGTTCAAAACACGTCTACATATAAACACTGATTATAAGGAAACAGGCCCTGGAGGATTAAACCTAGTATCTTAATAGATACATAGATCATTAACAGTAAATTCATCTTTTGTTCAATAGATAGCATATGTCATTAGCAAGAATGTGTTGTTTGAACATGGCAAAAAAAATACCAATAATCAAAACCCAAAAACAAAGAAACTGTCAAAATGTGTGCACAAGAAAGAAAGTAGAAGTAGATTGTTTAGAATCATAGAAAGGTGAAATCAGGCTTGAGTATGGGGTGCAAAGTTGAATGGCGCTGACTTTTACGACCTCAATTGTCTTACACTGTTCAATAGACCCATAAGTTAAGCTTAGCCTATAGGTGGTCCATTTACTAATTATCTCGTTTATCAAGTAGTCGTCAATCATGTACGAATATTACTTTTAATGGATAGAGAAGTAAAAGTTACATCTAAAACAAATTTTGTTGTTTCAAACTTTCAATCTTACTGCACTATAGTGTATAAATCGTAAAATCTCCAAGGCTTTTTCTCTACAAGAACAACAATAGTCTTTCCTGATACCTAGATACTTAAACAGTTGGGAGATAGCAAGTATACATATTAGAACCTCAATGGATTCACTTAAAAAATGTGTAAGCTGATATCTTTTAAGAAAGACGGATATCCGTATATGTTTGGTGTCCATAAAGATAATCACTTGATATAATTCTCATGAAAATCTTTTTTCATGATCCCAATGACCACCAAACAAGCAACAAAGTTGAGCAAAGAAACAATCAAGCTAATACAGAAGAGCAGAGAAGAATCATACAGAACCTGCAGTTACTAATAATAGCTTTGCCCCTCCATGCATAATTCCTGCAAATATTTGAAGATATTCCAATTTAGACTTGAACCCAACCCTCTCAAAGAATACCCTACTCAGGCATTAACGTCTAATTCAAAAAGTCAAGGAAACAACTCACAATCTATCTCACAGCACGAATAAAAACCAGCAACCGACTACCCTAATTCATTATATATTGCGCATTAAATGACACTGAGCCACTTACGGCACACAAAAAATGATTAACACCAACACCCCTCTCCAGACTCGTTCCAACTGGTGCATAACCCCGACCCCTATAGCATTAATTACGATTTCAAATAAGCAAGAAAGTATCAATTCATAAACCACATTGCCTATGAGCCGAGATTAGCAATAGTAGCATGCTGTAGCACAAACAAGTAAGGAAATCGGAAATGAAACACTTAAAGGATTATCTCAATTACGAACATAAAATCAACAACTGATCTCTACCTTCTAAAAGAGCACTGGCCCTTCTTTGCCACACTCAGTCACACCAAGTCCGCTACAATTTTAATCGACAATCAAAGACACCAGCCAATTTAATCATCGATTAACTGAAGGTAACAACTTTAAAATATGGAATCGTAAATCAATCAAGTTAAAGTTGTCAAACAATAACAGTAAAAGGTTTATAAATAGACAACACCACGATCAAACGACACACCAAGACAGAACAATAACCAGACCAACAAAACTAATCACTTGCTAAACCACCGGAAAGCAAAAAACACTAATAAGACATGTATCAGATGACTAACCATGAACCTAAAAGCACAGCACTGAAACAATTACTGTAGAAAAGATTTAGATCGAGCAATGAATCAACTATCCTCAACATTCACACTAAATGAAAATTCACATTTAGCACACACTTCACCAACAATCTAGCACAATAAATGCATTATCTGACCATCGCACCGCCTACACTTGCGATGCAAACCCTAAATCTCAACAGACGAAATTAATCATGAAAACTAATTCCAGAAATTACCAAAACTCAAGTAAGAAATGATCTAAATCAGAAATTACAATCATTAGTTTCTCTAAAAATTTAGAATGAAAATCAATACCAGAAATGACTAAAACTCGAGTAAGAAATTTATTGAATTTCTTATTTATCGAAAGGGAAGACATATACCCGCAATAGAGTTAAAACTGAAGAACCTTCAGATTTGTTATAATCGGGGGAATCTGGTAGTTAAACACCTACATTTGGGAATCTGGTAGGTGCCGGTAAACACCCTACGCTAAATACAGAGGGGCAAAGATTTAATACCTCCATAGAGCTGCTATAGCTCGCTGGCGACAGAGGTTGCAATGCACGGCCATTCATGTCCACTGCTCGATGATGTCGGATAAGTGGTGCTGCAATTTTCTGTGAAAGCTTCCAGTACTTACAAGCTAAAAAATAACAATAACCAATTCAATCACAGCTTGCACTCTGAAACTAACCATCAGTAAAACTTTTTCACTGTAAAGCATCAATGCACATATATACACATCACAACTGTCTCATAGTTACATCCTAAATTCTTCCCTCATTTAGAATGACATTTAAACCACTTGAATATGCTTCTCAGCACAAATATTCCAGGAAAACACTATTTCTTGCAATAATACTCCAACTAACAGTCAAAATTACACTTTCACGCAATCGACATATGCTACGATTGATAGCTAGCTTAGTTGGTAAAGTCATCAGCACTGGTACTCATAACCTGCATTCAACCCCGTCAGCATCATATTTCTCTTTGTACCTCCCATTACACTAAAAAAAACACAGTCTATATATGCTTATCTCCCTAATTAACTTGGGACTCAAAAAAACACTACTTCATATTTTATGATATTTTTTTCCGACCGCATATATTTTCTGTGACAAAATTTATTTTTTTCAAAAAAAAAAAAGGATCGACCTCCACCCATGTCCGTCCCGCTCAATTCCAATTCCAATTCCAAGGGTTTCCCAAACAGATTTTTGGAATTGGATTTAAATTTGAATTCAAACATTTTGATTTCTACAATTGAAATCATGAAAATGAAATCATTTCCGTGTTTCTAAACACTACCTTACGTAATTCAGAGGTGTTACAAGCATGTAAGCTACATTGAAACCACTTTCTGGAAGGCGGTTAATAAAGCTTAGGAGCCTAAGTAAAAAAGGTGATTAATTATGTAATTAAGATAAGTTACATTAGAGATGTATGAAGTATTGAAACCGTACACAAACAACCAAAATGACAGGAAGCTAAGAGATCCTAACCTCAAGTCTAGTGTCTGATATTCACATCAGGTTATGGAAGTTGTTAGTGGAGATTGTATTGTCGTGGCTGACGACGTTGTGCCATTTGGTAGACTATTAGCAGAGAGACGGTAAATCTTTCAACCATTCGCTGTCCCAAAATGAGCAACCCACGAACAGGTGATAGGCATGAAAACTATGCCCGTTAAGTAAAGGAATTTCTTCCCCAAAAGCTCATTGGTCTCCAGGTAGTCCTTGTGCTTTCATTTTATAGGGTACGTAGTACGGTAGTAATATCATACACAAGAAAATCTAGTAATTATGTTTTGCCGTGAATTCAGGTTAATGTTTGCATAGAATGCTCGAGAAAAGTTCCTGTTGGGGATAATAGTAATCCCGCTGCTCTCTCTGCCGATTCCAAGGTGATAGAGCTTGGATCCGTGTTCCTAGCTCCTCAGTCAAAAGGCGAAGGAGTCGATTATTCATCTGTGTCATCTACCGCCGGTGGACAGCCAGCTGGGTATAATGTTGCTGAAATGTTGGTGTGCGTGGGTTGGCTGAAGCATTAAAACATCGGGATTTCAAAGAAAGATCGAGTTATTATGATGCTCTTTTAGCAGCTAAATCAAAAGCTATCACTGGTAGGAAAGGGAAACACTCTTCTGGTGATCCCCCTGCACACCACATCCAAGACCTTACTACTGTGGGTAATACCATCACATCTTACCTCTTAGCACTTCCATTTGCCCCTTAATTTCTGTTATAGTTAGTCGAAGAACTGGGTCTTGTATAAGCGGTTTCATAAGGCCCAATACTTGTGTATTCCCCATTTAATTATGTGGTTAATAGGCTGGCCTTTGAGACTGTCAAATTAAGAAGATAGTAAATTGAAAAAGGGTCATTATCAGAATAATGTGAACTATCCGCCTGTTGCATCTCCCTCTTCCAAAGATTAGTATAAACCTAGCAAAGACCACTAAGCCTCAATAAATTGAACAACAAAGATTGTAAAACGGACAAGACTCACTCAAGTAAAACAACGAACTGTATACTGAAATTCCAACATGGGCAAAGATTGTAAAACGAAGAGACTAACTCAAGTAAAACAATGAATTATTAATGGGTAACGAAGAGACTAACCAAAGATGATAATATAAAGAGAGTAGTTTCAGAAATCAAATGTGATAAATTCATAGTAATCTGAGTTTTGGTTGCGGTCGCAGTATCAGTTATCATATCCTAATCTCGCTAAACACTATCAAGATTCCCTTTAAAAGCAGAAAATGCAGCTAAGGTAAACTCCAAAATATTTACAATTCGCTTGCATTCGATTCTTAAAACTGATAATTTAACATTATATATTAACATATATTTAGAGAAATTAATGGTAACAGTTGACTATCCTAGTTGAATGGAGACAATACATGTGATAGAGAGAGTACATAATAAGCAGCCCTAGGCTTACCATTACCACCAACTTGATAGACGCAGAACTGAAACATAACTAAATCTTTCTTTTCTATTAGAAAGTAACAAAAACCCAAGATAAGAATTAGGGATAACCCAGGATACATCAACAATGTTGCATACCTAATCTTCCTCGCGATAATATGGTTGCTCAATGTTCATTTTCTTCAGTTTTGGCCCAAAACCAGCAGACAACGCAAACTGACACAGAATTTCAGGCCACGTCAGTGGGCTTAAGTTGCGCTCCCAGCTGCGGATATCAATTCCCCATGTGTATGCCTGGTCAATAATTGAAAAAAGGCCTTCAAACTCATACTTAAATAAGATTATGAATGAAAACAATCAATACATAATAGACGTTATCCCTTCAACTATATGAAGATGTCCTCCACCTGGATTAGACACACTATTTTGGCTAATGCTCAGCCAGTGGAAGGTGTTCTAGCTACATCCTCAATATCGTTTACAACCGTTCTCAGGAGAGCTACGTTTATTTCTCTCAATAATCGGGGATACTGAAAGAATAACACAACATAGAAAAAATGCATAACCATTTATAATTTACTTTCAATGATCCATAATAAATATGTATGCATGGGAGGCCATGAGCTCACATAATCATGACAAGCTTGAACAAACTCATCCAGAGTAAATGGCCACGGTTCAAGAACATCTGCAAAACTTATCAGAAATCTCCACTCCTAAATACAGCCATAAGTCAGTAAGATGCCTAAAAGCCCTCTCTCTTTTATTTGTAAGGAAATCAGAAATGATACACTTTGGAGATATATATCTCGATTCAGAGCTGTGTATCTCGATATATATCTCGGCTACGAACATAGAATCAAATACGCCCTATTTCTCCCTTGTTAAAAGAATACTGGGCCTTATGCTCTGACAAGGCCACACCAATTTCACTACAAGTTAATCAACAATCATAGACACACCCCAAATTGAATCACCACATATTAGATGAAGTTTACCACTTAAACAATGGACGCGTAAATAAATCAAATTTGTTCGAAAATAGAGAACACCACGACCAAACACACACCAAGATGAAACAATCACTGAACCGACAAAATCAAACACCTACAAAACCAACGGGAAAAAAACCCACAAATGAGGCATAAATGGAACGAAATTATCCAGACTCAAAACAATGGGCGGAAACCCCAATTACCAAATGAAAAATTAACACAACTTCTCAATACATGAACAATTAACACACGAATAAGTGAGAGGGTGTGGACTAACACACACAAAAAAAAAAAGCAAACAATTTCCATAAACAAGGAAACTGAAATCAACCCGATTTGGAAAACGCAAATACAAAATTAAGGGAAACCAACTGAAATAAAACCCAGAAAAGTTTTACACTTCATACCTAAAACAACTGAAAACGTACACTAATCAAACAATCGAAATCAGTAAATTAAAAATGAGGAAACTGAAATCAACCCGATTTGGAAAACGCAACACCCGAAGAAATAAAAAAATTAGCAAATAAATTAACCAGATCTGAGAAGCGCAATAAATAAAGCGATGCCGTGCTTACATAGAAAGACCCCAGAAATCATCTCCGAGCAGTGAATATTCCGAATGACCTGCAACCCAGAAAAGGAGTCTCATCTTGATGGATATAATGGAGCATCAACAATCAAACTTTAAACACAGGATGGAGAATGAAAGGGAATGGATCGTAGATAGGAGAATAAAAATTAAATTAAGCCATCAAGTTATGAGGAGAGAGTGAAGGAAGGAGCAGGAAAGGAGGAGAAAATAAATGGATAAGAGGAAATAGCAGGGAAAAAACAAAGAAGAAAGAGGGAGAAAAGAAGATTAAAGAGCAAGAACAGTACAAAGACTGTTCCTCACGTGAGAAGCATGAAAACTACTGCTCTACTGTTCATAAGCAACTTTTTTGGAGAACTTTGGACATTTATAAGGGTTTTAGAAATCAAACAATACTTTAGCCTTCAAAACTACTTTCAACCAAACAAATTACACAAAATTAACCTCCTTGTGTAAATCTTTATAATGAAGACCAACTAGTCAGCAATAGCTTAAAGGTTATTGTCAAAGATTTAATACCGGAAGAGCATTGGACAGTCAGGCTAGAACACACCTACAGATAAGCAAATCGGGCAGCTGATTTCTTAGCAAACCAAGGGTTTACTCGAACACTACTCCCTAGTCCCTACTCATTTTGATAGTCCTCTATCCTTCGGGAAGATATTTTTGGGGTAGCTATTCCCCGTGTAATAGCTAATAGTTAAACCTCGGGGCTTCGCCCCTCATTTGTACCCCAAAAAAAAAAAAACTACATTGTTAATATGCCAAAATTTTATCAAGACCTCACCGAAATCTGTTGATACGAGTAGTAAAATTTTAATTTTCAAATAAGTACTCACATTTATTAAAACTCAATTGATCTTCCATGAAACGGTTTTACCCTATTAGAATGTAAAAACCGATCCACAAATCAAACATGCCATTTGTGAAAAAAAAAATCAAGTCACCCCATTAAGTAGCCTTCACTCCTTCAGTAATCAGTACAGGTTAATAATCAACTTCCCTCGAATATTTGGCGCGCAATGCTCAACGGCCGTCAAAATGGCGTCTACAATGCCGTGAATTTCATCCCTAAACCCTAATTATTGGTTCTGCAATTTGAATAGCGATTTTTACCAGGTTCTTCCCTAATTCCTCTTAATTTGCGCATGATTTCTGTGATTTCTCACATTGTTATAGAATGTTGTTTTAATTATTGAATACAATTTCATGCGATTAGGTATTGAATTTTTTGTGATTTTTTAATTTCTGTCAGTGTTTCTGTCGTAATTTTCATCAAGAGTCGAACTTTACCCGTGAATATCCGTTTATCATAAATTAAATGGGTTGGATATGGATGACGATTTCTGTAAAAAAATTAGGGTTGAATATGGATGACCGTAATACCTTTTTTGGCATCTTTGGTTGTTGGATTGTTTGTTTCCGTAATGTTAGGGATAGTGTTAAGGTAGAAGATCATTGATTGGGCCTCAACCATCACCTTAACGTATAAGACATGTTACAATAGCGGATTTGATTAAAATATTAGGAGGATGGGGGAGTACATAGATGGTGGTAGTACATCTGGATTTTGTAGTTTCTGAGTTTTATGATAATTTTTTTGAGTTTTATTTTTAAAAAAATATGAGTTTTAGTATAAAGTTTTTGAACTCATTCATTTAAATGGGCTTGAATGTTGTATCTTACTAAACAAAGTTCTCTCTCCCATTCAACTAGTTTTTTTGCGTTTGAATGTAAGTATTCCTCACAAAATAATGAAAACGTAAAGAAGTAGTTGAATGGGAGGGAGTAATATTTAGGGGGTCGAGGTCATTGTCCAACCCTAGTAAGGTCATCGACAGGTTAAGGAGGGTTGGGCTTGAATATTACTCCATAGGTAGTACTGTAGTAGTATTGCTGGACAATGCAATATTTAGGGGAGCCAGGGACCTGTCCATCCCTAAGTGTTTAGTAGCTTCTTCAACCCCCACATTCGTTCAGACATCTGATGTATTACGTTGATAAATTTTTCTGATTTGTAAATTTTACGCCTTAGAAACCCCATAATAAATACAACTAAATAACAATTACATTAAAACTGACGCCACACTATAGCACCGCTACACCACTGGTTTAAGGTCATCCACTTGGTTAATAAGTTAAGATTTTGTTGCATTCTGATATACATTTCTAGAATACAGTATGAGAAATGTATGGTTATAAAAACAAATTGTTTGTAGTATAATACAGGAAAAGCCAATTTACAAATTTACAATAGTTTCTAGTACTTGTATGAAGTGCTTTTACTGTAAAAAATTTATAGATGTTTTTATAATATAACTATAGGCAAAGGCATCAATGCCTATTATTCATGCTGTCTTCGAGAACTTCTTTTGGATGTTACATAAAGGAGGCTCATAAGTGTTCAGTTTCAAAACTAATTCTGATGTTCTTAGAATCCTTGAACCTATCGAGCGCTGATATTTGTGATGGAAAGGTCATTTGTGGAACTTGTCTGGTGGCTTTGGGTACTAGAATTTTTAGCATGCATAAGTCGAGTGAAACCCGGTTGCTTAGGTTTTTCAAATTCTGCGGTACTTGAAGCACTAAGTTTTGCGATGACATCAGACATGTCTGGTCTATCTTGAGGATATTCCTGAACACAAAGAAGCCCCACATGTATGCATTTTGAGATCTCTGCTTCAAAACCTTGATAAGCTATTACCGGATCAATCAAAGAAATGTGGTCGTCCTCATTCCATTGTTTCCATACCTACGTAAATGAGATATATAAGAAGAAAAGCCAAGGATCAATCAAAGTTAAGGCCATATTTTTTGGTAGGACTTACATATCCTAGAAGGCTGAATGACGACTCGTCAAACCATCGAGTCCTTTTACCAGTTATTATCTCCAACAACAAGACTCCGAAGCTAAATACATCTGACTTTTCAGAGAAACGCCCTTCCATTGCATACTCAGGAGGCATGTAGCCGCTGCATTAAGTAATTGCAGAACATTAAGCCAATATATAATAGTAAGTACTTCTCTTTGTCTCTTAGAACAGGATGACTGAAAACAAAAATGAAAATTAGAAACTCACTATGTTCCTACAACCCTTGTGGTGTCTGCTTCACTTTGGCTACCACCAAAAATCCGTGCCATGCCAAAATCTGAAATTTTTGGGTTGAGGTTCTCATCAAGCAAAATGTTGGCAGACTTGAGATCTCTGTGAATGATTTTGAGACGTGAATCTCGATGAAGGTAGAGAAGGCCTCGGCATATCCCTTCTATAATACTGTAACGTTTCTTCCAATCAAGGAGGCCTTTTTTCTGATGATCTGGTAAAAAAGTACAATAGTTAACCTTTCAGTAGTTTATAATACGACAGTACTGGTTATTAAGATCATGAAATATTTCAGAAGAATTACGAACCAAAAAGAAATGCATCCAAACTTTTGTTGGGCATGTAGTCATAAATTAGCATTCTTTCAAGGCGTTCTACGCAGCAGCCTAAAAGTTTGACAAGATTCCGATGCTGAAGTTTAGAAATCAACAACACCTCGTTCATGAACTCTTCTACCCCTTGTCTAGAGGTTCCTGATAATCTTTTTATTGCTACTTCCTGTCCATCATCCAATGTTCCCTGCAGTTAAATATATGGTTAGGTTCTCAGGCAATGCACTGATAAATTTTAAGCTCTTTCAGGCTAGCATAATTCCCTACCTTGTACACTGGACCGAATCCTCCTTGTCCAATCTTATTACTGTTTTGGAAATTGCCTGTTGCATTTGCAAGTTTTTCTAACGTGAACAATGGTAGCTCTTCAAATCTATCAAGGCTTTGATTTTTATCTACGATATCCAGCCACTTATTGATCCCCTCTGCTGATTTTTTCAACAATGACAAGTGACTGTTAGCTATAGAAAAAAAATCAAGGTTTGAAAGTTTCCCCGTCATAATGTTAGCTATATCCACGGGTTTTGATATTGAATTGTCACCTTGTTTAGCCTTTCTTCGACACAGGAAGTAGACAATAGCAACTAGTGTGGCAGCCCCTGAAATTGCTGTGACTGGGACAATTATTTTCAGCCTTTTGTTGTTATTACCTGAAAACAACGGAGATATTTTATGGATCCAAGGGTGTGCTTCATTTTTGAAACTACGGGATTGAGAGCTCGGAACAAAAGGAAAGATGAAGAAAACTGTCGGTAGTGGATGGTAGATAAAGACGGTGATGGGGGGCAATTACTCCAATGTGGGGGTAACCTACTGGTGGGTTGGGGAAGTGGGAACTACTACCGCCTCTAATCATGTGTGGAGAAATTGTTAGGCTCTGTTTGGCAAGGCATTTCAACTTTTCAAGTACCTGATTTGGTCAAAATAGCTTATTTGACCAAAATTTCAGGTACCTTATTTTTTTGTAAGCGTTTGGCAAGTAGCTTATTTTACCAAATAAGCAACCTGAAATGAAATGATACCTAGAGTAGCATTTGAGATTTCAGGTACCTGATTTGATTTGATTTTCCTTTTTTACCCCTTAAATCTATACTATTAAGTAACTATCATATCCTTTTACGTCATTTCACCAAAATCAGTTACCTTTTCGGTTAGTTTGCCAAACATTTTTTTTATATAATCAACTACCTTATAGTTCCTAATTTTCAGCTACCTTATTAGTTACTTTTCAGGTTTCAGTTAGCTTTTTAGTTTTCAGCTACCTTTTCAGTTAGTTTTACCAAATAGCGCCTTAGCCTCCCTTCGTCATTCCCTGTAGAGAAACTATTATTCTCATCCTAATCAAGTTCCGAGAAGAAAACATTTACCTACAATTATCCTCATCCCAAACAACACGTGAAGAATACATTTTTCTACAATTATACTCATCCAAGCCCCTAAGAAGAAAACAATTACCTAGCTCTGAATGTGCCAGCCGTAAGTATAAATCTACGCCGTTAGATGTAAACTGTTGTGCATCTATCAAGTTTCCACTCCAAGTCATGCATCCTAAGCCAAGATCGAATGCATAAGCTAAGCATGAGCAGTTTGACAAGCATTGGCTCCTACAAGCGTTCTGATCCACTCCTTGCAACACATTAGTATTTGCTGGGGGTTTCACATTCGGTAGACTAAAAAACACATCCTCTTTGGCACCTTGAATTCCACAAAGCAATTTTGTCTTCCGAGTACACCCACTGCTCCAGTTTCCTGTGCTCCATTCTTGCCTAATCTTTGGCTCAAAACCCTCCAGACACTTACAAATTGGTGAACTCAGAGAGTTGCAGCTTCCATATTCTCCGCACCTTCCATAGACGTCACATTCGTTTGATGGGGCCTGCAATAACTCCTTCCAATCTCCCTTAGTATCGTCCCAGTCCTGTTGTACTACAGTTCCTTGGTAGGATAACTCATAGTTTGTCAAAGGGAATGAAGGAGCAGAATACTCTAGTGAGGTGTTTCCGTGGCCATCAATCTGAATAGTAACCCCATGAGTTTCGTTGTTGGGAGCTTTAATGTCGATCCCAAGGTAAAGGAAACCATTCCACGGTCCGCTTCGATAATACAGGCGACCCATGTCCCATATAAATATCTCAGGAGGAACAATAGGACCAAGGCCAGCGACAAATCGTCCTTCAGAAGGATCTGAAGGGTTTTTCCATGCTTGGATTGTTGAGTGTTTAGCAGAAGCTTTGTTATAAACAAGGCTCATATGGGGCAAAAGAATGTTTGTTGGATGATCAAAACTCTGCCATATAATGTTATTATCGGAACTGAACAACACTAAGTTTCCTGAATCTAGAAGCTGAGCTTTCGACATATTAGTTGCTACCTGGAAGTTTATGACATTTGATGACCACAGTATATGTTTTTGACCGTTTAATACCTGAAGATTACCATCCTTGGAAATTTGAAATGAGCCAGATGAGTCGTTTAACGGGTTGTTCCTATTTGCAACCCACACTGCTTTCATCGTAGGAAGCTTATTATAGTAGATACCGACATAGCGATTTGTAGTGTTTGGTGGACTGAAAAATGACAGTCTGAAAGTTCCATTGCTGGAGACTATTGATTCTTCATCTTTGAGGTAGTTTGTGGTGTTGATGCTATCTGAAGCGTTGCAGATTATGTTGAAGAAAGACAGAAACAGTAGTACTTTCAAAGATGACATTGGTTTCAGTTTCTGGTGTTGAGAAAATATGCAGTGATTTTTCGTATTACAAACTGTGGTTAAGTACAACAATTATTAGCCAATGTAGAAACTTCCCCATAAAGTCTGAACTGACAAAATTGAAAGTTCAAAGTATCATATCACGTTTTTATAGGATTGATTTTTCTCTGTGACATCACATGGTATCATTACAAGTCTGCTTGATGGAGAAAAAGCGTCAAATCAAGTAGTTTTGGATGTTACATGTGTGTTCATCCTTCAAGTCTTAGTTTCAACTCCTCCGTCCCATTTGTATGATCTCATTTGACTTTCATGGTCGAACATTTCCAATTTTAACCGTTTCGAAGATTGGTAATATAAAGGTAGTTGGTTTGATATAATGGTAATAGTTGACTTTTATTGAATGCCAAAGTTAAATGGAGACAATATAAATTGGATATAGTCATATACATAGTATGGTTATTATAATTTCATGCCTGTGACACATGTCTCACATAGTCACATGCTAATTTCTTCCGAGTAGATCATTATTCCCGGCTAAATATTGGTGAATGTATAACTGCCCAGTTAAATCTCGAGCTGTCAAGCTTGAAAGATCAAAGTAACATTTTTTATGCAAATTAATTATTCTGATGTAACATCCAAAGGTTGAACAAATGTGTATGTGATGTGTTTTTCTTTGATGGTTATGTCAGATACGTCGCTGGAAAGGTATTCTTGCATAAATAATGCTGTTGCAATCAATGGGGAGTATCGTATTACTTGAGTTGGCAGACATTGCAGGTCAGAATAACACTGCAAACCATTTTTATCATTCTATGTATGCATTTTCATCCTTCAAGCTTTAATTGATGTTTCTATAGGAGGACAATAGCTTGAATTAATGTGATTAGTAGAAGCTGACCTCAGAAAGGGAGACTTAAACTTACTGTGGTCATCGTTGAAGTTTATATAAACAAGGCTCATATGGGGCAAAAGAGTGTTTTTTAGATGATCAAAACTCTGCTTTTGACCATTAAGTTTCCTGAACTTAACAACACTAAGTTTCCTGAATCTAGAAGCTGAGCTTTCAACATATTAATAGCTACCCAGAAGTTTGTGACATTTGATGACCATGGTATATGTTAGTGGCCAACTGTGAGAGTGTGACATTTGATGACCAGAGGATATGCTTTTGACCATTAAGTACCTGAAGATAGCCATCCTTGGAAATTTGAAATGTACCATATGAGTCTTTTGATGGGTTGTTCCTATTTGCAACCCACACTACTTTCATCATAGGAAGCTTATTATAGTAAATACCGGTTAAAAATATTATGTTAAGGAGGACGGGCTTGAATGTTATGTCTTACTGAAAAACGTTCTCTCTCCCATTCAACTACTTTTTTGCGTTTGAATTAAAGTATTCCTCACAAAATAATGAAAACGTAAAGAAGTAGTTGAATGGGAGGGAGTAATATTTAGGGGGTCGAGGTCATTGTCCAACCCTATTAAGGTCATCGACAGGTTAAGGAGGGTCGGGCTTGAATATTACTCCGTAGGTAGTAGTATTGCTGGACAATGCAATATTTAGTGGAGCCAGGGACCTGTCCACCCCTTTTAACTACGGAGTACATCGCTAATTGTCCAGTGGCTTCTTCAAACCCCACATTCTTTCAGACATCTGACGTTTTACGTTGTTAAATTTTTCTGATTTGTAAATTTTACGCCTTAGAAACCCCATAATAAATACAACTAAATAACAATTACATTAAAACTCACGCCACACTATAGAACCGCTACACCACTGGTTTAAGGTCATCCACTTGGTTAATAAGTTAAGATTTTGTTGTTGCATTCTGATATACATTTCTAGAATACAGTATGAGAAATGTATGGTTCTAAAAACAAATTGTTTGTAGTATAATACAGGAAAAGCCAATTTACAAATTTACAATAGTTTCTAGTACTTGTATGAAGTGCTTACTGTAAAAAAAATTTTAGATGTTTTTATAATATAACTATAGGCAAAGGCATAAATGCCTATTATTCATGCTGTCTTCGAGAACTTCTTTTGGATGTTACATAAAGGAGGCTCATAAGTGTTCAGTTTCAAAACTAATTCTGATGTTCTTAGAATCCTTGAACCTATCGAGCGCTGATATTTGTGATGGAAAGTTCATTTGTGGAACTTGTTTGGTGGCTTTGGGTACTAGAATTTTTAGCATGCATAAGTCGAGTGAAACCCGGTTGCTTAGGTTTTTCAAATTCTGCGGTACTTGAAGCACTAAGTTTTGCGATGACATCAGACATGTCTGGTCTATCTTGAGGATATTCCTGAACACAAAGAAGCCCCACATGTATGCATTTTGAGATCTCTGCTTCAAAACCTTGATAAGCTATTACCGGATCAATCAAAGAAATGTGGTCGTCCTCATTCCATTGTTTCCATACCTACGTAAATGAGATATATAAGAAGAAAAGCCAAGGATCAATCAAAGTTAAAGCCATATTTTTTTGGTAGGACTTACATATACTAGAAGGCTGAATGAGGACTCGTCAAACCATCGAGTCCTTTTACCAGTTATTATCTCCAACAACAAGACTCCGAAGCTAAATACATCAGACTTTTCAGAGAAACGCCCTTCCATTGCATACTCAGGAGGCATGTAGCCGCTGCATTAAGTAATTGCAGAACATTAAGCCAATATATAATAGTAAGTACTTCTCTTTGTCTCTTAGAACAGGATGACTGAAAACAAGAATGAAAATTAAAAACTCACTATGTTCCTACAACCCTTGTGGTGTCTGCTTCGCTTTGGCTACCACCAAAAATCCGTGCCATGCCAAAATCTGAAATTTTTGGGTTGAGGTTCTCATCTAGCAAAATGTTGCCAGACTTGAGATCTCTGTGAATGATTTTGAGACGTGAATCTCGATGAAGATAGAGAAGGCCTCGGCATATCCCTTCTATAATAGTGTAACGTTTCTTCCAATCAAGGATGCCTTTTTTCTGATGATCTGGTAAAAAAGTACAATAGTTAACCATTCAGTAGTTTATAATATGACAGTTAACCTTTCAGTTGTTTACTGGTTATTAAGATCATGAAATATTTCAGAAGATATACGAACCAAAAAGAAATGCATCCAAGCTTTTGTTGGGCATGTAGTCATAAATTAGCATTCTTTCAAGGCGTTCTACGCAGCAGCCCAAAAGTTTGACTAGATTCCGATGCTGAAGTTTAGAAATCAACAACACCTCGTTCATGAACTCTTGTACCCCTTGTGTAGAGGTTCCTGATAATCTTTTTATTGCTACTACCTGTCCATCATCCAATGTTCCCTGCAGTTAAATATATGGTTAGGTTCTTAGGCAATGCACTGATAAATTTAAGCTGTTTCAGGCTAGCATAATTCACTACCTTGTACACTGCACCGAATCCTCCTTGTCCAAGCTTATTACTGTCTTGGAAATTGCTTGTTGCAACTGCAAGTTGTTCTAACGTGAACAGTGGTAGCTCTTCAAATCTATCAAGGCTTTGATTTTTCTCTACGATATCCAGCCACTTATTGATTCCCTCTGCTGATTTTTTCAACAATGACAAGTGGCTGTTAGCTATAGAAAAAAAATCAGGTTTGAAAGTTTCCCCGTCATAATGTTAGCTATATCCATGGGTTTTGATATTGAATTGTCACCTTGTTTAGCCTTTCTTCGACACAGGAAGTAGACAATAGCAACTAGTGTGGCAGCCCCTGAAATTGCTGTGACTGGGACAATTATTTTCAGCCTTTTGTTGTTATTACCTGAAAACAACGGAGATATTTAATGGATCCAAAGGTGTGCTTCATTTTTGAAAGTACGGGATTGAGAGTTTGGCAAGGCATTTCAAGTACCCGATTCGGTCAAAGTAGCTTATTTGACCAAAATTTCAGGTACCTTATTTTTTTGTAAGCGTTTGGCAAGTAGGTTATTTTACCAAATAAGCAACCTGAAATGAAATGATACCTAGAGTAGCATTTGAGATTTCAGTTACCTGATTTGATTTGATTTTCCTTTTTTACCCCTTAAATCTATACTATTAAGTAATTATCATATCCTTTTACGCCATTTCACCAAATCAGTTACCTTTTCAGTTAGTTTGCCAAACATTTTTTTTATATAATCAGCTACCTTATTAGTTACCTTTTCAGGTTTTTTACCAAACAGAGCCTTAGCCTCCCTTCGTCATTTCCTGTAGAGAAACTACTACTCTCATCCTAATCAAGTTCCGAGAAGAAAACATTTACCTACAATTATCCTCATCCCAAACAACACCTGTGAAGAAAACATTTTTCTACAAGTATACTCATCCAAGCCCCTAAGAAGAAAACAATTACCTAGCTCTGAATGTGCCAGCCGTAAGTATAAATCTACGCCGTTAGATGAAAACTGTTGTATATCTGTCAAGTTTCCGCTCCAAGTCATGCATCCTAAGCCAATATCGAATGCATAAGCTATGCATGAGCAGTTTGACAAGCATTGGCTCCTACAAGCGTTTTGATCCACTCCTTGCGGTTCATTAGTATTTGCTGGGGGTTTCACATTCGGTAGACTAAAAAACACATCCTCTTTGGCACCTTGAATTCCACAAAGCAATTTCGTCTTCCGAGTACACCCACTGCTCCAGTTTCCTGTGCTCCATTCTTGACTATTCTTTGGCTCAAAACCCTTCAGGCAGTTACAAATTGGTGAACTCAGAGAGTTGCAGCTTCCATATTCTCCGCACCTTCCATAGACGTCACATTCGTTTGATGGGGCCTGCAATAACTCATTCCAATCTCCCTTAGTATCGTCCCAGGACTGTTGTCCTACAGTTCCTTGGTAGGATAACTCATAGTTTGTTAAAGGGAATGAAGGAGCAGAATACTCTAGTGAGGTGTTTCCGTGGCCATCAATCTGAATAGTAATCCCATGAGTTTGGGAGTTGGGAGCTTTAACGTCGATCCCAAGGTAAAGGAAACCATTCCACGGTCCGCTTCGATAATACAGGCGACCCATGTCCCATATAAATACCTCAGGAGGAACAATAGGACCAAGGCCAGAGACAAATCGTCCTTCAGAAGGATCTGAAGGGTTTTTCCATGCTTGGATTGTTGAGTGTTTACCAGTAGCTTTGTTATAAACAAGGCTCATATCGGGCAAAAGAATGTTTGTTGGATGATCAAAACTCTGCCATATAATGTTATTATCGGAACTTAACAACACTAAGTTTCCTGAATCTAGAAGCTGAGCTTTCGACACATTAGTAGCATTAGTAGCTACCTGGAAGTTTGTGACATTTGATGACCACAGTATATGTTTTTGACCGTTTAATACCTGAAGATTGCCATCCTTGGAAATTTGAAATGAGCCAGATGAGTCGTTTAACGGGTTGTTCCTATTTGCAACCCACACTGCTTTCATCGTAGGAAGGTTATTATAGTAGATACCGACATAGCGATTTGTAGTGTTTGGTGGACTGAAAAATGCCAGTCTGAACGTTCCATTGCTGGAGACTATTGATTCTTCATTTTTTAGGAAGGTTGTGGTGTTGATGCTGTCTGAAGCGTTGCAGATTACGTTTAAGAAAGACAGAAACAGAAGTACTTTCAGAGATGACATTGGTTTCAGTTTCTGGTGTTGGCAAAAAATGAACTGATTTTGTTTTTCTTTTGATGTATACCATCTAGTTGAGTCCAGATTTGAGTTGACATGAGTAATTTTTATTGTTTCTTGCATGCCCGTTGTTCAAGTCTTAGTTTCAACTCCTCCTTCCAATGTATATCATATCATTTGATTTTAGACGTGTTGAACGGGCGGGTTACGAGTCGGGTAGTTTCGGGTTCGGGTAAAATACGGGTCAGGAGTACTTGGGGTCGGGTAAAATACGGATTGAGTCTATATGGGTTTCGGGTAGGGTCGGGTAAAAAAATGGGTCGATCAACAACTTTTTCTAGCATTTTTAAAAACCTCCTCTTACTCGTCTTTGTCAAATTAATTGTCACGATTCTCGCCATCACTACCACCTTACCACCACCGTTCCAATAAGGTGGTAGTGATGACGTGGCATGTGACGGGTCAAAACGGGTTCGAATTGAAAAAATCGGGTTATTTACGGGTAGGGTTACGGTCGGTTTTCGGGTCATGTCAGGTTTTTACAAGTTATTTGATTTTCAGGGTCAAGTCAAGTTTGACTGCTAATTATGACTTGGGTCATGCCTGTGATACATGGGAGATAGTATATAAATAGTAAAATTGGCCGACTTGATGCCTGTAGAGCCGTCAAGCTTGAAAGTTCAAAGTACTGACATAAATTTATTATTCTGATTTGACATTCAATGGTTGAACAAGTGATAACTGTATTTGTATTTCTTTGATGGTTACATCAGATACGTCGCCTGAAAGGTTTTCTTGCATAAAGAATGGTGTTTTAATCAATGCGGAGTCCGCATATTACCTGAATTTGCAAGACATTGCAGGTCAGAATAACACTGCAAATCTAGTTCATTTGTATTATTCTAAATATGTTTCTTCATCCTTCGGGTATATTTTAATGACGTCAAGACGACGTCAAAATTAACATACTTTGCTGCATAGTTGTAAGAACCTATGTAAGACCTGCTGGATTGTTTCTGCTCAAAGATTATGATAATATGATGCTTTAAAACTCTTCTGTTTTTCTCAACATATCAAACTTCGGACAATGTGAACTAGTAATTTGATTGATGTTACATGATTGTGTTTTTCCCGAGTCATTAGGATTAACTGGTCTTGACTCTTACCAAGTTGGATTCTTAGTCTAATTTTTTTCTTTGTTATGTTGATTGTATTCTGGCTCCTGCAATAATTTTTTTTCCCTTCAGCTTGTGCTCGGCTGACAAGTCAGTGTTTTTCCCCCGTGTCACAAGTCACACTCTTGCACTGAAAACGGATAAGCAGTCGGCCATATGGGCCTGTTGCCAACGTCTTTGACTCTACAGAACCGGTATCTCAAGTCCTGTAGGATTTTTTTTTTTTTTTTTTTTTTTTTTTTTTTTTTATAATTCTAGTTTTTAAATTCTACAGTTTTTAACACTAGATCAATACGGAGTAACATAGTATAACAGTAAGAATGTTGGTTCAATATGACCCATAATGAAAATTTTGAGGTGAATTTCGTTAAATGAATTTGCTTTATTATGTCGTATGTGCAACCAGTTACTGTGTCATTTTGCTTTATTCTATCAATCTATAATAATTCAAAACCAAAGAATGTCTAGTCATCGATTCAACTGGAAATGTGAACAATGATGTAATAAACAGGCTTTTGAATGAGTTTTGTTTTAACTGTCCAGGTGGTGCAGTTCCAGCTTTAGCTCAGCTTGCATTATCATCATCAGATCATGCTGCAATGTCGACTTCACCATTGACGCCTTCTCAAGATGACAAGAAACACCAATCTACAAGTTCCTCAACATTGGACCTGTGTAGCTGGCTAAGGACAGAGGCACAGACAAATTACCCTTTCTCCGGTGGTGTTATCGTTCAGGACTCAGGAGCATTTCTTCTTGGCCTGTAAGGCTGACTCCTCTAGTTCACCCCACGACCCAATGTAACCGGATGGACATCAGGCGATGTCGATGTCGATGGCGATGGCGATGGCGATGGTCAACATTGTGTATGTGACCCAATGCACTAAATTAAGTATCGTTTGGTTGATGGCCTATGAGTTTTTTTATGAAGATGACGGGTTTATGTGTTTGATATTTTTGGGGTTTTTTCCAAGTCCCTTGAAAAAGCTTGCTGTACAGAAACGCCATTTCGTTTGGCGTGTTTCCCTCACAAGACACGTCATTCCGCTTGGCTTGTTTCAATCCAATAGCTACATCAATTTGACACTTTCTTAGTCATTATAAACACGCCATTAGCTTGTCTAAATTTTAGGATTTGAAAACCCGATCCTACGTGGACATCATTTTGACAATTATTTTCAAAATCGACCCAAAACGACAAATACTTTATTTTTGAGCATTATTTTAAAAACGGATTCCAATAATACCTCACAATACATTTTCTCTCTCCAATTACCTCACCTCACGATAATACTTTACATTATTTAACTCACTTTCTTAATTCTTGTGTCATTTCAACAACGAGACAGTTATCGGGAATAGGAGGGAGTATATAAGTCAAACCTAAATGTATTGAGATTAACAAAAGGTTTGTTCCATTTATACAAGTAGGGTGTTATTTGACGGTAAGTAGATTATATATTTGATGTACTTCCGTCAGTTGTATAGTTTCTGAGCATTATAATAAAGTTTTTTATTTTTGTTTTAAAAATTATGAGTTTTATTATAATGTTTCTGAGTTCATTTACTTAAACATTAAGCTCAAAAAATTACATTAAAACTCAAAAACATTACATATAAGCTTAGTTAAATTTGAGTTTTAACGGAAAAAAATTAAAATCTAACTTATAAACTTTAATAAGTTCAGAAAAAATACACACATGCTAAAAACAAATAAAGGTTGTGGTAATAAGCTTAGAAAAAAATACATAAATGCTCAAAAACAAATAAAGTCTAAGGTAATTCGATGTATATATTCCTTTTTTCCGTTATTTGACCCGTTTTATGTTTCAGACGTATATATCTATCTTAAGGAAGACCTATCATTTCCTTATCTATCTCAATTAGTCTTGCCGAAGTGACGGATACGTGTCATTGATTTTGTGTATCTAGATTGGTTGACGAAGCACTAAAGACTTATTTTTAAATGAAGACCTATCATTTCCTCATCTAGATTGGTTGACGAAGCACTAAAGACTTATTTTTAAATGAATTATCAAAGTTATGAGAGCCTGAGAGGTGATACTTATTTATACTCATGAGTCATGACTATGTTCGCAACCCGTCAATATCACCATATAGGACTAACTTTAAACTAACCCGATAGAATCCGAAAATTTTTCAAACCGAAATTGATCCGACGATGACCCATAACCTGACACGTCTCGATGATCAGTGATTTAAACCACCCCGAGCCGATATGAACCCGACTCGATATTGACCCGATTAAAGTGATGGTCCAACAATTATTATGCTTAATATTAATCAAAATGAAGGCGATTTAGTGTTTAATTTGATACATTTGACTTAATAATTAAGTAATTAATGAGATAATGGTTGAAAACTAAACTGGCCTGAACTAAATGGAGTTGAACTAAACTGAATGAAGTTGAAGTAAGAGTTAATTTGTGAAGAGATAAGCTGAACTGAATAGAACTGAAATTAAGTCCAAAAGAACATGGCTTTTGGACTTAATTTCAGTTCTAATAAGTCAAGTTCAGCTTCATTAAGTTCAGTTCAGATTAGTTTATTTCAACATTAATATTATTATTCTTATTATATTCTTATTGATACCATTATTATTACATTAATTTATTTACTATTGTTATTGTTATTATTATATATTTATTATTTTACTATTATATTTATTATTAATTTATTCATATTGTTTATATTTTTTTATTTATATTTAATATATTTTTTTTTATTATTATTATATTATTATATTATTATGATTAATGAGAATAATAGTAGTATTGATAATTATTATTATTATTATTTATTATTATTATTATTATATTATTACTATTATATTATTTATTTTTTAGTTATTATTACTAATATATTATTATTATTATTATATTTATTATTATATTTCGATTTTATTTTCTATATATCTTATTAGATTATTATTATTATATTAATATACTACTATTATTATTTATAATATTTATTATTATCTTTTTATTATTATTTCAGTTCACTTTAGTTTAGATAAGTTCAATTCAGCTCCATTAAGTCCAATTCTGTTCAATTCAGACAATTTCAATTCAAAAGAACAGGATCTTAATGCCATAAAACAACTCGAGTTGATAATGTCCGATCCGACACATCATGTAACTCAAAATGACTCGATCCGATAACGACCAACCTGAAATAACCCGAATTTGATATAATCCGCCGACCAAACCAACCCAACCCAATTGACCCAATTAGCACCTCTACCCTCTCTACACCAAAACGGTTTCATACAAGACATGGCCTACAACTCTACAAACTACAAGTCTAAAACATTCCATCGAATATTTGGCGCGCAATACTCGACGACTGTCAAAATGGCGCGGCGTCCATCTTAATTTCAACCCTAATCGTTGATTATGCAATTGCAATCGGATTCCAATTACCAGGTTCTTCCTTAATTTCTCTTAATTTGCGCTGATTTTCGCGATTTCTCACATTGTTGTAGAATGCTGTTGTTAATTACTGAATGCAAGTTTCTGCAATTAGGTCGTGATTTGATTTTTTTGAATTCCTGTCAATTTTTCTGTTGTAATTCTAATGTTATTTAGACATTGCTCATCTGATTGAATGTGAAAGAAGAATATTTTAGGTTTCATCATGCATATAAGTTGCGGTAATACGCTAGGGATGCCGGTCTCACTCTTACCCTTGGATAATCGTCGAAGGAATGGCGATTTTACTTGGACAGCAAAAAAAAGAGGGAAAGGGAGGGAAGGGGGAAGGAAGGAAAGAAAGGGATGGAAGGGGAGGGGAGGGAGAATGGAGGAGGTGATTTCCCCTCCAAATCTTGCCTATATTGATGGGGAAATAATTGCTTTGTAGGAGGGAGATGGAGGGATCCATTTTCCTTTCCCTCCAAATCCTTCTACCTTTATTTTGCTATCCAAACAATGGATTTCTCATCCTTCCAATTCCCTCTCCTTCCTTTCCCTCCAAATTCCTCAATCCAAACACACCCTTTTGGATAGAGGGATTTGGAGGGAAAAGAAAGGGAGGGAGAGTAAGGAATTTAAAATCTCTCATTTGGATAGCAAATGAGGGTGGAAGGAAATGGAGGGGGAGAGATTTGGAGGGATCCAATTTCCTTCCTCCAAGCCTAATCAAAATCTCTCCACAATAGACAAGATTTGGAAGGAAATTGTATCCAAACAACCACACTCCATTCCCCCTCCCCTCCCCTTCTCTCCCTTTCCCTTCCCTCCTTCCCCCTCCCCTCCTTTTCCCTCCACTTTTGCTATCCAAACACACCCTTAAGCTATGTTACTTAGACTCGTTTAGAAGTATCTGACACGGGTGCGTGTCCAAGTGTCGGACTCGGCCCTTTTTTTTTTAAATATGCATATTTTGGTCTAAAATTAGGTGTGTAAGTGTCATACCCATGTCCGAGTGTCGAGTGTCGGACACGGGTACGCGAGGAAATTAGAAGATTCGGAGTAACATAGCCCTTAAGGTGAAATATGGATGATGGCCTAATCCTATTTCAGTTGGTCTTAATTAGGATAGGCATATCCGTTTTATTTCTGAAACGGATCCAAATACTAGCATAGGATAAATGTAGGGATAAATGTAGGGAGTAGGGACAAAGTTTTGCTAATTCCAAGGCAACTTGGCTTATTAGTTGCTAGCTATTTGATCCGTTTTAGTGGTAGAACGGATATACCCCATTTTAAACAAGAATTTGTGATCCTTTCCGTTAATTGTTATTGTTGGAGAATCTACTGTTTTAAGGAGGCCGTGAACCTATCCAATCCTTTTAGTTACGCCACTATGCGTCCAGTGTTGTCTTCAGACAATTCACGTTTTATGCTGTTAAATTCGTCTGATTCGTGAATTTCATGCCTTTGAAACCTCATAGTAGAAACAAACAGATACGGACTAACAATTACATTAAAAATTACCTCAGTCACCTCACTTTCTAACTTTTGACTACGCCACTGTTTCTAGGACATCCACTTTTGTTGTTGCATGCCTATCTACATTACTAGAAATACAGTATGAGAATAGTATGATACGAAAAACGCAATATTATTACTGATATAGAGTGATAAATACAGAAAATGGCAACTTACATTCTATGAAGTGCTTGATGTACAATTTTCAAATCTTTTGTAATATAATTATAGGCAAAGAAATCAATGCCTATATTTATGCTCTCTTCGAGAACTTCTTGTGGATGTTTACATAATGGATGCTCAAAACTGTTCAGTTTTGAAACAAATTCTGATGTTCTTAGAATCCCTGAACCTATCGACCACTGATATTTGTGATGGAAAGGCCATTTTTGGAACTTGTCTTGTGGCTTTGTGTACTAGTACTTGATGTATCATGCATAAATCGAGTGAAACCTGGTGGCTTAGGCTTTTGAAAGCCTGCTGTATTTGACGCACTAAGCTTTGTGATGACATCTGATATGTCCGGTCTATCTTGAGCATATTCCTGAACACAAAGAAGCCCCACATGTATGCATTTTGAGATTTTTGCTTCAAAACCTTGATAAGCTATTACCGGATCAATCAAGGAAATGTCATTGTCCTCATTCCACTGTTTCCATACCTACATCAGTGAGATATATAAGAGGAAAGATCAAAGGATAAACAAGTTTTATTCATTTATCTAGGCAGGACTTACATATCCTAAAAGGCTCAATGACGACTCATCAATCCATCGAGTCTTTTTACCAGTTATTATCTCCAACAACAAGACTCCGAAGCTAAATACATCTGATTTTTCAGAGAAACGCCCATCGATTGCATACTCAGGAGGCATGTAGCCACTGCAATAGGTAAGAATATTAAGTCAATATATACTCCCTCCATTCAACTCCACTTTACAACTTTCTTTTATCACGTTTGCCAACGCAGTTTTTATACGATAAATATCTTTATCATTAGCCGCGTATTTCCAAAAATTATAAAAGTTAGATATTTTTAATGTACTCTTAAAGACGAATCAAATAAGATCCCACATGAATATATTTTCACTTATGTATCGAGAGAAAATTGAAGTTGAATGTCCGCTTGTGAATAGTGCGCAAAATAGAAAGTTGCAAAGTGGAGTTGAATGGAGGGAGTAGTTAATAATAAGTACCTGTAGTTCCCTTGGTCTCTTAAAACAGGATGATTGAAATCCAAAAAAGAATGTGTATTAGAACTTACTATGTTCCTACAACCCTTGTGGTATTAGCCTCAATTTGGCTACCTCCGAAAATCCGTGCCATGCCAAAATCTGAAATCTTTGGGTTGAGGTTTTCATCAAGCAAAATGTTGGCAGCTTTGAGATCTCTGTGAATGATCTTGAGACGGGAATCTCGATGTAGATAGAGAAGGCCTCGGCATATCCCTTCTATAATACTGTAACGCTTCTTCCAATCAAGGATTCCCTTTTTCTGAGGATCTGGTCAAGAATTACAATAGTGAGCTCCTCAATAGTTTATAATACCATAGTTGAAAAATAATGAGGGACAAGAAGGATTCTGATTTTTTTTTTAAATCATGGAATATTTCGTAAGATGTACGAACCAAAAAGAAATGCATCCAAACTTTTGTTGGGCATGTAGTCATAAATGAGCATTCTTTCAAGGCGTTCCACACAGCAGCCCAACAGTTTGATGAGATTTCGGTGCTGCAGCTTGGAAATAACCAACACCTCATTCATGAACTCTTCTACCCCTTGTCTAGAGGTTCCTGATAATCTTTTTATGGCTACTTCCTGTCCATCTTCCAGTGTACCCTGCAGTTAAAAGACGATAAGGTTAAACTTCATCCGTCCCAGTCATTTGCTTACCTTTGATTAAAATATCCTTAACGAAGAATAAAAAAGAGAAACAAAATATTGGAACAAAGGGAGTATCAGATAATGGACCAATATATTCCAATCTCCAAACTCTTTTGGACAACTTCTAAATCCTACCTTATACACCGGACCGAATCCTCCTTGTCCAAGCTTATTACTTTCTTGGAAGTTGTTTGTAGCAGCAGAAAGTTTTTCAAACTTGAACAATGGTAGCTCTTCAAATTTATCAAGGCTTGGATTCTCCTCTAAAATGTCCAACGACGTATTGTTCCTCTTTGCTGATTATTTCAACAATCACAGGTTACTGTTAGCTTAAAAAAAAAATATTCTCTTTAAGGTTTTGTAGATTTCCCTTTATACTGTTAGCTATATGCCTATATCCAAAGGTTTGAAATTGAGTTGTCACCTTGTCTAGCCTTTCTTCTACACAAGAAATACAGAATGGCGACTAGTGTGGCTGCCCCTGAAACTGTTGTTACTGTAACAATTATTTTCAGCCTTTTGTTATCACCTGAAAACAAAAGAGATATTAGTGAAACCGAAGTTGTGCTGTGTCTTGTTTGAGAGAGGTAATTATTACCGAGGTAATATAGCTCGGAACAAAAGGAAAGATGAAGAAAAATATGGTAATGGATGCTGGAAAAAGGGGGTGATTTGGGACGACAATTACTCCAAACATGGAGGAATGTTTTAACCTAAGGAAAGATGGGTAACTATTACCCTCCTTTATTTCCATCCTTTGCCACCCTCACTTTCCTCCATTTTCCTTTTGTTTAGAGCTCTTACTACTCATATAGCAATTACTCTCAACCTAAGTAAGGCCTGAAAAGAAAATATTTGTCTAGAATTGCCCTCCTTCCCTCATCACAAGCAAGGCATGAGAAGAAAATGTTTACCTACGTTACCATAGTGCCGAGTCCCTAAGAAGAAAATATTTACCTAGCTCTGAATGTGAGAGCCGGAGGTATAAAGTGATGCCACTAGATGAAAACTGCTGTGTATCTATCAATTTTTCAGTCCAAGTCATGCATCCCACACCAATATCAAATGCATAAGCTAAGCATGAGCAGTTTGACAACCACTGCCTCCTGCAGGCGTCTTGATCTAATCCTTGCAACCAATTAGTATCTGCTGGGGGTTTCATCATGGGGAGACTTAAAAACCCGTCCTCTTTGGTACCTTGTATCCCACAAAGCAATTGCTTCGCCCGGGTACACCCATTACTCCAATTTCCGGATTCCCACTCCTGTCTAACATTTGGCTCAAAGCCCTTCAGACACTTACAAATCGGAGAACTCAGAGTGTTGCAGCTTCCATATTCTCCGCACTTTCCATAAAACCCACATTCATTATCCGGGGCTTCCCATATGGCATTCCATTCTCCCTTAGCATCATCCCAGTACTGATGTCTTGCAGTTCCTTGGTAGGATAACTCATAGTTTGTTAAATGGAATGGGGGATTATAAAACTCTAAGGAGGTGTTACCTTTGCCATCAGTCTGAATAATAATCCCATGACTTTGGAAATCAGGAACTGCAATTTCGATTCCGAGAAACGTGTTACCATTCCATGGCCCACTTCGATAATACCGGCGATCCTTGTCCGAAATAAAGAATTCCGGAAGAACACTAGGGCCAAGGGCAGTGAAAAATCGACCTTGAGAAGGATCTGAAGGGTTTTTCCATGCTTGGATGATAGAGTCTTTACCAGTAGCTTTGTTATAAGCGAGGCTCATATGGGGCAAAAGAGTGTTTGTTGGATGATCAAAGCTTTGCCATATAATGTTATTATCATAACTGAACAACACTAAGTTTCCTGAATCTAGAAGCTGAGCTTTTGACATGTTAGTGGCCAACTGTGAGAGTGTGACATTTGATGACCAGAGGATATGCTTTTGACCACTTAGTACCTGAAGATTGCCATCCTTGGAAATTTGAAATGAACCTGATGGGTCGTTTAATGGGCTGTTCCTATTTGCAACCCACACTACTTTCATCATAGGAAGCTTATTATAGTAGATACCGACATAGCGATTTGTAGTGTTTGGTGGACTGAAAAATGCCAGTTTGAATGTTCCATTGCTGGAGACTATTGCTTCTGCATCTTTGAGGAAGTATGTGGTTGTGATGCTGTCTGAAGCATTGCAGATTATGTTTAAGTACGACAGAAAGAGAATTTTTCTCAAAGATGACATTGGTTTCAGAGTTTCAGTTTCTGGTGTTTAGAAAAGATGAGCTGGTTTTTCAAATTACAGACTGCGATCAAGTACAACCTCTATTGGTCAATGAATAAACTGCCCCATAAAGTTTGTGAATTGACGAACTTGAAAGTTCAAAGTGCCATAATAATTAAAATGATTGAATTAGATTGATATTTCCCTGGACCGTGTATGCAGCAAAATGTTGCATGCAGAAAAAAGCTTCAAATCAAGTAGTTCTCGATGTTACATGTATTTTTTTCCTTTTAAGTCTTGGTTTTAAGTTTCAACTCCTCTATCCCATTTATATTATCTCACTTGTTTTTCTTGATCAAACTGTGACAACTTGTTTTTCATGATCAAACGTCTGATATATTAAATTAAATGTGACAATTAAACCCGGCATATTTCATATAGTTGGAAAAAAATTTACGGTCAAAGTTGTCACCGTCGATCATAAAGTTAAAAGGAGACTATATCAGATGTGGGTAGTATGGTTATTTGAATGACATGCCTGTGAGTCTGTGACACTGCTAGTTTCTTTTGAGTAGTTCATTATTCAGTCAGGTTGAATATGGGTGAATGATAAACTGACCCAGCTAAGTCTAGAGCTGTCAACCTCAAGCTTCAATGTTGAAAGCAATATGACTATATGAGGCAAATTCATTGTTATGATGTCACATTTATAAGTTTAAACAAATGTCAATATGGTGTGTTTGACTTTGATGGTTATGTCAGATACGTTGCTGGAAAGTTCTTGCATAAAGAATGGTGTTGCCATTAATGCGGAGTATCGTAATATACGAGTTTGCAAGACATTACAGGTCAGAAATAACACTGTAAACCTATTTCAGTAATGCCATTATATGTATGTATCTTCATCCTTTCAGCTTTAATTGATGTGATTATAGGAGGACCTCCCTCTGTCATATGTTGTTTTGCTAATGTTATGTACAGTTGCTTTAATTAATGTGATTATTAGAATATTAGGAATTGACCTAAGAAATGGAGACTGAAAGTTTACATTTACAATTTATTATGATAACTTGTCATATGAAGTATAGATAATCAACTATCCATCCAAATTTTATTTTATTTTAAATTTTTACTAATATGCTTAACGAGTTAGAAATGTATGGCTAGCTAACAGTCGTGGAGGAGTCGAGTTATATTTTCTCCGAGGAGTCAGTTTAATGGGCTGCTTGTGTTTGTAACCTAGACTATTTGAATGACGGTAAAGCTCACTGTGGCCAGATACCGAGATTAGTGACATAGTGGCTCGTAGTGTTTGATGGACTGAAAACTGTTAGCTTCAACATTCTATTTCTGGAAACTATTATGTTGATTCTGGAACTGTGATGAAGTACAGTAAGCAGTGCCATTACTTTTTTGAATGTTAGATGGCGGGCTTACCATGAAGTGCGGCACAGTGATTCTCAGTCTAGTGGTTTGTTAGAGAATCTTTGAATAAATGAAACGAAATGAGTGAGACAGAGGAAGTACTAGAAGTTGACCAAATGAAAAATATACATAGTAGTTAAAATAGAAGCTAGTGCTCAAATAGTAAAGTATTAAGAGGCCCGAAATAGAATCCTTGACAAAGATTGAGTGTATGAACGTGGCTGGACGTGAATTTTATATTCTACTTCTGCTGGAAACTGTAATATTTAGGAGGTGCGCCTGTTAAGGAGTTGAGGTTTTGTTGTTGCACTCCTATATACATTTGAAGTATAGTTTGAGAAAAAAAAATGGTACAGTAATGAAACAGAATATTAGTGATGGAAAGCCTGTTAGCTTACAACAATCTTAAGTAAAACTTTCTAATATTTCAAATAGCTTATGAGATTTTTTAATAACTTGCGACAAGGATGCTTTCTTCTAGAACTTCTAGCGGAGACTACACTAAGCGCGCTCATAAATTTTCAGTTTCAAAACCTGTTGTTCTTAAAACCTTGAACCTATCGACCACTAATATTAGTGATGGAAAGCCCATTAATGGAACATGTCTGGTGGCTTTGCATATGGGTATTTGATGTATCGCGCATAAATCGAGTGAAACCTGGTGGCTTAGGCTTTTCAAAGCTTGAATTTGACGCACTGAGCTTTGCGATGACATCCGAGATGTCTGGTCTATCTTGAGCATATTCCTGAACACAAAGAAGCCCCACATGTATGCATTTTGAGATCTCTGCTTCAAAACCTTGATAAGCTATTACCGGATCAATCAAAGAAATGTCGTTGTCCTCATTCCATTGTTTCCATACCTACGTAAATGAGATATATAAGAAGAAAAGCAAAGGATGAACCAGTTAAGGCCATATTTTTTTGCTAGGACTTACATATCCTAGAAGGCTCAATGACGACTCGTCAAACCATCGAGTCCTTTTACCAGTTATTATCTCCAACAACAAGACTCCAAAGCTAAATACATCTGACTTTTCAGAGAAACGCCCTTCAATTGCATACTCAGGAGGCATGTAGCCGCTGCATTAAGTAATTGCAGAACACTAAGCCAATATATAATAGTAAGTACTTCTCTTTGTCTCTTAGAACAGGCTGACTGAAAACCAAACAAGAATTAAAATTAGAAACTCACTATGTTCCTACAACCCTTGTGGTGTCTGCTTCGCTTTGGCTACCTCTAAAAATCCGTGCCATTCCAAAATCTGAAATTTTTGGGGTGAGGTTCTCATCAAGCAAAATGTTGGCAGCCTTGAGATCTCTGTGAATGATTTTGAGACGTGAATCTCGATGAAGATAGAGAAGGCCTCGGCATATCCCTTCTATAATACTGTAACGTTTCTTCCAATCAAGGATTCCCTTTTTCTGAGGATCTGGTCAAGAAGTACAATAGTTAACCTTTCAGTAGTTTATAATACGATAGTTAACCTTTCAGTAGTTTGCCGGTTATTAAGATCTTGAAATATTTCAGAAGGTATACGAACCAAAAAGAAATGCATCCAAACTTTTGTTGGGCATGTAGTCATAAATTAGCATTCTTTCATGGCGTTCTACGCAGCAGCCCAAAAGTTTGACAAGATTCCGATGCTGAAGTTTAGAAATCACCAACACCTCGTTCATGAACTCTTCTACTCCTTGTGTAGAGGTTCCTGATAATCTTTTTATTGCTACTTCCTGTCCATCATCCAATGTTCCCTGCAGTTAAATATATGGCTAGGTTCTCAGGCAATGCGCTGATAAATTTTAAGTTCTTTCAGGCTAGCATAATTCCCTACCTTGTACACTGGACCGAATCCTCCTTGTCCAAGCTTATTACTGTCTTGGAAATTGCTTGTTGCAGCTGCAAGTTTTTCAAACTTGAACAATGGTAGCTCTTCAAATCTTTCAAGGCTTTGATTTTTCTCTGCTGATTTTTTCATCAATGACAAGTTACTGTTAGCTTTAGGAAACAAATCTTAAGGTTTGAGAATTCCCCGTCAATGTTAGCTATATCCAAGGGTTTTGATTTGAGTTGTCACCTTGTTTAGCCTTTCTTCGACACAGGAAGTAGACAATGGCCACTAGTGTGGCCCCTGAAACTGCTGTGACTGTGACAATTATTTTCAGCCTTTTGTTAATACCTGAAAACAACGGAGATATTTTATGGATCTAAAGGTGTGCTTCATTTTTTATACCAAGGGATTGAGAACTCAGAACAAAAGGAAAGATGAAGAAAACGGTTGTAGTGGATGGTGGAGAAAGACGGTGATGGGGGCAATTACTCCAATATGGGGATAATGTATTAACCTATGGGCTTTGGGTAATTACTACCGCCTCTAATCATGTATGGAGAAACTATTGCTCTCATCCTAAGCAAGTTCCGAGCAGAAAATATTTACCTACAATTACCCTCATCCAAGCAATGCCTGAGGGTAATTGTAGGTAAATATTTACTACCGCCTCTAATCATGTATGGAGAAACTATAACCTGTCGGGTATTCGAGCCGGGTAGGACCACTAGGGCGGTAAAGTTCTCATGAGTAATTTTGGATGTTATTTGTATGCCCGTCCTTCAAGTCTTAGTTTCAACTCCTCCATGCAATGTATATTATATCATTTGATTTTCATGGTCAAACAATGTCAATTTTGACTGCTGTTTTCTCAATATAAAGTAGTTGGTCTGATATAGACAGTATTGTTATTATAATGTCATGCCTGTGACACATGTCTGACAAAGTCAAATGGAGATAGTATAACTATTGGTGAGTGTAAAACTGGCCCAGTTGACTCTCGAGCTGTCAAGCTAGAAAGTTCAAAGTAATACTCAGGACACAAATTGATTATTATTATTATTCTGATGTGACATTCAATGGTTGAACAAGTGAGTATGTGATGTGTATTTTTTTTATGGTTATATCAGATACGCTGCTTGAAAGGTATTCTTGCTTAAAGAATGGCGTTGCAATCAATGGGAAGTCCGGAGTATCGTATTACCTGATATTGCAAGACATTGCAGGTCATTTTTAACATACTTTGCTGTATAGTTGTAAGTCCTCCTGGATTGTTTCTGCTCAAAGATTATGATACTATGATGCTTTAAACTCTCCATGTTTTTCTTTTTGTTATTTACTGCCTTTTCTTCAAACAATGTAAAATTGTAATTTGATTGATGTTACGTGATTGTGTTTCTGAGTCATTACTCACTAGTATTAACTGGTCTTGACTCTTGACCAAGTTGGATTCTGAGTCTAATTATGTTCTTTGTTATGTTGATTGTATTCAGGCTCCTTCTGTAATTGTTTCTCTTCAGCTTGTGCTGGGCTTGCAGGTCAGTGCTTTTTTCCCCTTTCTCACACCCTTGCACTGAAACGGAAGAGCAGTCGGCCATATGGGCCTGTTGCCAACGTCTTTGACTCTATAGAACCGGTATCTCAAGTCCTGTAGGATTATAGTTCTAGTATAGTAGTATGCCATATATAAGTTGTGGGGGATCGATCCGCAGACCTCCCTACCAAGCGCAGCCCCATGCTACCACTGCGCCAACCAACGATTGGTACCTTTAACTACATTGTTAATATGCCAAATTTTATCATGGCCTCGCCAAAATTTGTTTATATGAGTAGTAAAGATTTTAATTTTTTTAAAAAGTACTCACATTTATTAAAACTCAATTGATCCTCTATGAGTGTATAATACGATTTTGCCGTATTAAAACGTAAAACCGATCCACAAATCAAACATACAGTTGCAAAAACTAAAAAAAACGACTACCAAAAACCCACTTTACACAAATTTGCGAAAAATAAAAATCAAGTCGCCCCATTAAGCTGTCTTCGGTAATCAGTACAGGTAAATAATCAACTTCCCTCGAATATTTGGCGCGCAATGCTCAACAGCCGTCAAAATGTCTTCCATAATGCCGTTAATTTCATCCCTAAACCCTAATTATTGGTTCTGCAATTGAAATCGGACTCTTATTACCAGGTTCTTCCCTAATTCCTTTTAATTTGCGCAAATTTGATTCCGTGATTTCTCATATTCCTAGAGAATGTCGTTTTTAATTATTGAATGCAATTTTATGCGATTAGGTCTTGATTTTTTTTGTGATTTTTGAATTTCTGTCAGTTTTTCAATAGCAATTTTTATCATGCACATAAGCTGCGGTAATAGTTAGGGGTGGCAGTCGATCTTTACCCGTGAATATCCGTTTATCCTAAATTTAATTGGTTGGATATGGATGGCAATTTTTGTAAAAATTTAGGGTATGGATTTGGTTGTTGGATAGTTTGTTTCCGTAATGTTAGGGACAATGTTAAGGTAGAAGATCATTGATTGGGTTTCAACCATCACCTTAAGGTATAAGACACGGTTACAATATCGGATTTTGATTGGGGGGTGGGGATTGGACGAAGTCGAATCCCGGTTAAAAAAATTATGTTAAGGAGGACGGGCTTGGATGTTATGTCTTACTAAAAAAACATTCTCTCTCCCATTCAACTAGTTTTTTTGCGTTTGAATTAAGTATTCCTCACAAAATAATGAAAATGTAAAGAAGTAGTTGAATGGGAGAGAGTAATATCTAGGGGGTCGACTGTCGAGGTCATTGTCCAACCCTTAAGGTCATCGACAGGTTAAGGAGGGTCGGGCTTGAATATTACTCCATAGGTAGTAGTATTGCTAGACAAAGCAATATTTAGGGGAACCAGGGACCTGTCCATCCCTTTTAGTTTCAAAGTACAACACTAAGTGTCTAGTGGCTTCTTCGTTCAGACATCTGACGTATTACGTTGTTAAATTTTCTGATTTGTAAATTTAACGCCTTAGAAACTCCATAATAAATACAGCTAAATAACAATTACATTAAAACTGACGCCACACTATAGAACCGCTACACCACTGGTTTAAGGTCATCCACTTGGTTAATAAGTTAAGATTTTGTTGTTGCATTCTGATATACATTTCTAGAATATAGTATGAGAAATGTATGGTTCTAAAAACAAATTGTTTTAGTATAATACAGGAAAAGCCAATTTACAAATTTACAATAGTTTCTAGTACTTGTATGAAGTGCTTTTACTGTAAAACATTTATAGATGTTTTTATAATATAACTATAGGCAAAGGCATCAATGCCTATTATTCATGCTGTCTTCGAGAACTTCTTTTGGATGTTACATAAAGGAGGCTCATAAGTGTTCAGTTTCAAAACTAATTCTGATGTTCTTAGAATCCTTGAACCTATCGAGCGCTGATATTTGTGATGGAAAGTTCATTTGTGGAACTTGTCTGGTGGCTTTGGGTACTAGAATTTTTAGCATGCATAAGTCGAGTGAAACCCGGTTGCTTAGGTTTTTCAAATTCTGCGGTACTTGAAGCACTAAGTTTTGCGATGACATCAGACATGTCTGGTCTATCTTGAGCATATTCCTGAACACAAAGAAGCCCCACATGAATGCATTTTGAGATCTCTGCTTCAAAACCTTGATAAGCTATTACCGGATCAATCAAAGAAATGTGGTCGTCCTCATTCCATTGTTTCCATACCTACGTAAATGAGATATATAAGAAGAAAAGCCAAGGATCAATCAAAGTTAAAGCCATATTTTTTTGGTAGGACTTACATATACTAGAAGGCTGAATGAGGACTCGTCAAACCATCGAGTCCTTTTACCAGTTATTATCTCCAACAACAAGACTCCGAAGCTAAATACATCTGACTTGTCAGAGAAACGCCCTTCCATTGCATACTCAGGAGGCATGTAGCCGCTGCATTAAGTAATTGCAGAACATTAAGCCAATATATAATAGTAAGTACTTCTCTTTGTCTCTTAGAACAGGATGACTGAAAACAAGAATGAAAATTAGAAACTCACTATGTTCCTACAACCCTTGTGGTGTCTGCTTCACTTTGGCTACCACCAAAAATCCGTGCCATGCCAAAATCTGAAATTTTTGGGTTGAGGTTCTCATCAAGCAAAATGTTGGCAGACTTGAGATCTCTGTGAATGATTTTGAGACGCGAATCTCGATGAAGATAGAGAAGGCCTCGGCATATCCCTTCTATAATAGTGTAACGTTTCTTCCAATCAAGGATGCCTTTTTTCTGATGATCTGGTAAAAAAGTACAATAGTTAACCATTCAGTAGTTTATAATACGACAGTTAACCTTTCAGTAGTTTACTGGTTATTAAGATCATGAAATATTTCAGAAGATATACGAACCAAAAAGAAATGCATCCAAGCTTTTGTTGGGCATGTAGTCATAAATTAGCATTCTTTCAAGGCGTTCTACGCAGCAGCCCAAAAGTTTGACTAGATTCCGATGCTGAAGTTTAGAAATCAACAACACCTCGTTCATGAACTCTTGTACCCCTTGTGTAGAGGTTCCTGATAATCTTTTTATTGCTACTACCTGTCCATCATCCAATGTTCCCTGCAGTTAAATATATGGTTAGGTTCTTAGGCAATGCACTGATAAATTTTAAGCTCTTTCAGGCTAGCATAATTCCCTACCTTGTACACTGCACCGAATCCTCCTTGTCCAAGCTTATTACTGTCTTGGAAATTGCTTGTTGCAACTGCAAGTTTTTCTAACGTGAACAATGGTAGCTCTTCAAATCTATCAAGGCTTTGATTTTTCTCTACGATTTCCAGCCACTTATTGATCCCCTCTGCTGATTTTTTCAACAATGACAAGTGACTGTTAGCTATAGAAAAAAAATCAAGGTTTGAAAGTTTCCCCGTCATAAGGTTGGCTATATCCACGGGTTTTGATATTGAATTGTCACCTTGTTTAGCCTTTCTTCGACACAGGAAGTAGACAATAGCAACTAGTGTGGCAGCCCCTGAAATTGCTGTGACTGGGACAATTATTTTCAGCCTTCTGTTGTTATTACCTGAAAACAACAGAGATATTTTATGGATCCAAAGGTGTGCTTCATTTTTGAAACTACGGGATTGAGAGCTCGGAATAAAAGGAGAGATGAAGAAAACTGTCGGTAGTGGATGGTGGATAAAGACGGTGATGGGGGGGCAATTACTCCAATATGGGGGTAACCTACGGGTGGGTTGGGGAAGTGGGAACTACTACCGCCTCTAATCATGTGTGGAGAAATTGTTAGGCTCTGTTTGGCAAGGCATTTCAAGTACCTTATTTTTTTTGTAAGCCTTTGGGCAAGTAGCTTATTTTACCAAATAAGCAACCTGAAATGAAATGATACCTAGAGAAGCATTTGAGATTTCAGTTACCTGATTTGATTTGATTTTCCTTTTTTACCCCTTAAATCTATACTATTAAGTAATTATCATATCCTTTTACGCCATTTCACCAAATCAGTTACCTTTTCAGTTAGTTTGCCAAACATTTTTTTATATAATCAGCTACCTTATCAGTTCCTAATATTCAGCTACCTTATTAGTTAACTTTTCAGGTTTTTTACTAAACAGAGCCTTAGCCTCCCTTCGTCATTTCCTGTAGAGAAACTATTACTCTCATCCTAATCAAGTTCCGAGAAGAAAACATTTACCTACAATTATCCTCATCCCAAACAACACCTATGAAGAAAACATTTTTCTACAATTATACTCATCCAAGCCCCTAAGAAGAAAACAATTACCTAGCTCTGAATGTGCCAGCCGTAAGTATAAATCTACGCCGTTAGATGTAAACTGTTGTGCATCTATCAAGTTTCCACTCCAAGTCATGCATCCTAAGCCAAGATCGAATGCATAAGCTAAGCATGAGCAGTTTGACAAGCATTGGCTCCTACAAGCGTTCTGATCCACTCCTTGCGACACATTAGTATTTGCTGGGGGTTTCACATTCGGTAGACTAAAAAACACATCCTCTTTGGCACCTTGAATTCCACAAAGCAATTTTGTCTTCCGAGTACACCCACTGCTCCAGTTTCCTGTGCTCCATTCTTGCCTAATCTTTGGCTCAAAACCCTCCAGACACTTACAAATTGGTGAACTCAGAGAGTTGCAGCTTCCATATTCTCCGCACCTTCCATAGACGTCACATTCGTTTGATGGGGCCTGCAATATCTCCTTCCAATCTCCCTTTGTATCGTCCCAGTCCTGTTGTACTACAATTCCTTGGTAGGATAACTCATAGTTTGTCAAAGGGAATGAAGGAGCAGAATACTGTAGTGAGGTGTTTCCGTGGCCATCAATCTGAATAGTAATCCCATGAGTTTGGTTGTTGGGAGCTTTAACGTCGATCCCAAGGTAAAGGAAACCATTCCACGGTCCGCTTCGATAATACAGGCGACCCATGTCCCATATAAATATCTCAGGAGGAACAATAGGACCAAGGCCAGAGACAAATCGTCCTTCAGAAGGATCTGAAGGGTTTTTCCATGCTTGGATTGTTGAGTGTTTAGCAGTAGCTTTGTTATAAACAAGGCTCATATGGGGCAAAAGAATGTTTGTTGGATGATCAAAACTCTGCCATATAATGTTATTATCGGAACTGAACAACACTAAGTTTCCTGAATCTAGAAGCTGAGCTTTCGACACATTAGTAGCATTAGTAGCTACCTGGAAGTTTGTGACATTTGATGACCACAGTATATGTTTTTGACCGTTTAATACCTGAAGATTGCCATCCTTGGAAATTTGAAATGAGCCCGATGAGTCGTTTAACGGGTTGTTCCTATTTGCAACCCACACTGCTTTCATCGTAGGAAGCTTATTATAGTAGATACCGACATAGCGATTTGTAGTGTTTGGTGGACTGAAAAATGCCAGTCTGAACGTTCCATTGCTGGAGACTATTGATTCTTCATTTTTTAGGAAGGTTGTGGTGTTTATGCTGTCTGAAGCGTTGCATATTACGTTTAAGAAAGACAGAAACAGAAGTACTTTCAGAGATGACATTGGTTTCAGTTTCTGGTGTTGACAAAAAATGAACTGATTTTGTTTTTCTTTTGATGTATACCATCTAGTTGAGTCCGGATTTGAGTTGACATGAGTAATTTTTATTGTTTCTTGCATGCCGGTTGTTCAAGTCTTAGTTTCAACTCCTCCTTCCAATGTATATTATATCATTTGATTTTAGACATGTCGAACGGGCGGGTTACGAGTCGGGTAGTTTCGGGTTCGGGTAAAATACAGGTCGGGAGTACTTGGGGTCGGGTAAAATACGGATTGAGTCTATATGGGTTTCGGGTAGGGTCGGGTAAAAAAATGGGTCGATCAACAACTTTTTCTAGCATTTTTAAACTCTTACTCGTCTTTGTCAAATTAATTGTCACGATTCTCGCCATCACCACCACCGTTCCAATAAGATGGTAGTGATGACGTCGCATGTGACGGGTCAAAACGGGTTCGGGTTGAAAATCGGGTTATTTACGGGTAGGGTTACGGTCAGTTTTCGGGCCAGGTCAGGTTTTTACAAGTCTATTTGATTTTCATGGTCAAGTCAAGTTTGACTGCTAATTATGATCAGACTTGGGTCATGCCTGTGATACATGGGAGATAGTATATAAATAGTAAAATTGGCCGACTTGATGCCTGTAGAGCCGTCAAGCTTGAAAGTTCAAAGTACTGACATAAATTTATTATTCTGATTTGACATTTAATGGTTGAACAAGTGATAACTGTATTTGTATTTCTTTGATGGTTACATCAGATACGTCGCCTGAAAGGTTTTCTTGCATAAAGAATGGTGTTTTAATCAATGCGGAGTCCGCATATTACCTGAATTTGCAAGACATTGCAGGTCAGAATAACACTGCAAATCTAGTTCATTTGTATTATTCTATGTTTCTTCATCCTTCGGGGATATTTTAATGACGTCAAGACGATGTCAAAATTAACATACTTTGCTGCATAGTTGTACGAACCTATGTAAGACCTGCTGGATTGTTTCTGCTCAAAGATTATGATAATATGATGCTTTAAAACTCTTCTGTTTTTCTCAACATATCAAACTTCGGACAATGTGAACTAGTAATTTGATTGATGTTACGCGATTGTGTTGTTCCTGAGTCATTAGGGTTAGCTGGTCTTGACTCTTGACCAAGTTGGATTCTGAGTCTAATTTTTTTCTTTGTTATGTTGATTGTATTCTGGCTCCTGCAATAATTTTTTTTCCCTTCAGCTTTTACTCGGCTGACAGATCAGTGTTTTTTTTTCCCGTCTCACAAGTCACACCCTTGCACTTAAAACGGAAAAGCAGTCGGCCATATGGGCCTGTTGCCAACATCTTTGACTCTATAGAACCGGTATCTCAAGTCCTGTAGGATTATAGTTCTAGTATAGTAGTATCACTAGTATGCCATTTAATGCAAGCTCCAGAGCTAAGCGCTTTTTTTTTTTTTTTAAATTCTACTCCCTCCTATTCCAAATAACTGTCCCATTTGCCATTTCTGTCTATTCACATAACTGTCCCATTTGCCATATTTAGACATGTTTTTTGACCTTCCTACCCTTGACTCTTTTCTTTATTTACCACCCCAATCACCCCTAAACCATCATATTCAATACTTTTCATTATTTAACTCCTATATTCTTACCCCTATACAATACTTTTCATTATTTTAACTCCATTCCTTAATTTTCGTGCCATTGTCCAAATGGGACAGTTATTCGGAATAGGAGGGAGTAGTTTTTAACACTAGATCAATACGGAGTAACAAAGTATAACAGTAAGAATGTTGGTTCAATATGACCGATAATGAAAATTTTGAGGTGAATTTCGTTAAATGATTTTGCTTTATTATGTCGTATGCGCAATCACTTAGTGTGTCATTTTGCTTTATTCTATCAATCTATCGTCAGCAAAACGAAAGAATGCCCAGTTTTCGAATCCACTGGAAATGTGACCAATGATGTAATAAACAGGCTTTTGAATGAGTTTTCTTTTAATTGTCCAGGTGGTACAGTTCCAGCTTTAGATCAGCTTGCAGCATCATCAGATCATGCTGCAATGTCGACTTCACCATTGACGCCTTCTGAAGATGACAAGAAACACCAATCTACAAGTTCCTCAACATTGGACCTGTGTAGCTGGCTAAGGACAGAGGCACAGACAAATTACCCTTTCTCCGGTGGTGTTATCGTTCAGGACTCAGGAGCATTTCTTCTTGGCCTGTAAGGCTGACTCCTCTAACTCACCCCACGACCCAATGTAACCGGATGGGCGATGGCGATGGCGATGGCGATGGTCAACATTGTGTATGTGACCCAATGCACTAAATTAAGTATCGTTTGGTTGATGGCCTATGAGTTTTTTTATGAAGATGACGGGTTTATGTGTGTGATATTTTTTGGGTTTTTTCCAAGTCCCTTGAAAAAGCTTGCTGTATAGATACGTCATTTCGTTTGGCGTGTTTCCCTCACAAGACACGTCATTTCGCTTAGCGTGTTTCAATCTAGTAGCTACATCAGTTTGACACTTTCTTAGTTATTATAAACACGCCGTTAGCAATGGCGTGTTTGGTCTAGTTTTTAGGATTTGAAAACCCGATCCTACGTGGACACCATTTTGACAATTATTTTCAAAATTGACCCAAAACGACAAATACTTTATTTTTGAGCATTATTTTAAAAACGGATTCCAACAATACCTCACAATACATTTTCTCTCTCCAATTACCTCCCCTCACGATAATACTTTACATTATTTAACTCACTTTCTTAATTCTTGTGCCATTTCAACGAGACAGTTATCGGGAATAGGAGGGAGTATATTATATATAAGTCAAACCTAAATGTATTGAGATTAACAAAAGGTTTGTTCCATTTATACAAGTAGGGTGTTATTTGACGGTAAGTAGATTATATATTTGATGTACTACCGCCAGTTGTATAGTTTCTAATCATTATAATAAAGTTTTTTATTTTTGTTTTAAAAATTATGAGTTTTATTATAATGTTTCTGAGTTCATTCACTTAAACATTAAGCTCAAAAAGTTACAATAAAACTCAAAAACATTACATATCTACATAGTATAAAAGATGGGTTCTTTAAAGGATTCCTATTGGCTGTTACAAATTTTCTTTTTTTTTTTTTTTCTGACGTGGGGACCGCCATGATCTCTACATAATTAATTACACTCTTCTTTACCATCTTAATTTTATTTACTTAAGATTACATTTACACAAAATCATACATTATACAATTACACATTAATAAATTACAATTACGAAAAATTAATAAAATTTTCAAATAATCGTCCTCCTACTTCTAACCTGAACAAATAAAATGTGAACAATGCATATTGATTAATCATCCGGAATGAGTAGTTAAATTCATTGTGTAAATAAAAGAAAAAATCAGTATAACTATTATATTCCAACATTACAAATACAGAGTATATTATTTCTTAACATTTTAACAACAAAATATATTGATGACATTTTTTTAAATCTTCGTACGTAAACAATATAGTAGAGGTAGATAAAAAAAAATCGTAGAAAATAGATTACTCCGTAAGAGAGTTTTTTTTTTTTTAAATCGAAAATATATAAACTTTAAAATAAATGAAAGCAAATATAAAAAGAACTAAATATGACATAACCAGTATAATACAAGTAGATTTGAAAAGGTTCCTGTTCCAAATCGAAAAAAATATAAACTTTAAAATAAATGCAAAGAAAAATATAAAGGAGGAAATATAAGTTTCGTATCATACTTACAAGAAGTTCTTCCGATTATTCACTTTAATTAGCTTTAATGTTAAAAGTCAAATCCTTTAAATTTGAATGAGATGAACATATGGAAAAATACTTAAAAAACGGAAATAATTAAAGACAACAATATTTAAATAACTTTTTTGAAAAGGTCTGAAAGACATCATAATTATTCATAATAATTGAAGAATAGTGAAAAAAAACAAAAAAAAGGAAAAACAGTGAATTACTGTAAAAAAAAAAAATAACAATACTGCATGGAAGAAAAAGAAAACAATTTTAAAGAAATCAATAATCGGAAATACATAAAGATCGATCTTTTTGTATCATACATATAATTTCGATAATTGACTGCAAATGTCGTTATATGAGGTGTGAAATAAATTTTGAGAGCAGATTTGATGTGAGAGATTTTTCAATCGGAACTTGAAGGGAATAGAAAGAGGCCTCCAAGTGAGAATGAGGGTATAAGATGAAATTGAGAGTGGACGGATTTTCATTTTTATTTAATATTTGAGGGGGGTTGGAAAGATGATGGAGGTGACGGTGGTAGTGAGTCAGGGAGATATTAGACTCTCATACTTTGGAAAAGCACATTTTGAAAAAAAATACTACTCACATATACAACTTACGTGCAATGTCCCCGAGCCCCAACCAGGGTGATATCCTCGTGATAGTGGTTCGAAGCAGCGAGTGATAGATTGAATCGATTATTTTAATTACATTAATGATGAAAACCATTGTCGTAGATGAAAACTGTTTTTTCTTTAATTATACGTACGTTATATGTTGGTTAGTTACGTTAATGATGAAAAACCGTATTATGTCATCAGAATGAAGACCGCTAATGAAATTATGAAATTATATTACGTCAAATCTTGAATTATGGACTTATTTATAATGTTACGGCATTGCACATTTAATAACACTCATTTATATGATCATGTATTAATAATAACATATGTTATTACGACCCGTGCATTTTTTGCACGGGTTTAAAACTAGTAAGCTTAGTTAAATTTGAGTTTTAACGGAAAAAAATTAAAATCTAACTTATAAACTTTAATAAGTTCAGAAAAAATACACACATGCTAAAAACAAATAAAGGTTGTGGTAATAAGCTTAGAAAAAATACATAAATGCTCAAAAACAAATAAAGTCTAAGGTAATCCGATGTATATATTCCTTTTTTCCGTTATTTGACTCGTTTTATGTTTCAGACGTATATATCTATCTTAAGGAAGACCTATCATTTCCTTGTGTATCTCAATTAGTCTTGCCGAAGACGGGTCGGAGCAAGTGACGGGTAATGTCACTCACAAAATGGATAGGAGGGGACAAGGTGGGGGCACCCCCATGTGCTTTCCTCTCTCCTCTATTTGAGTCATTTGTGAGAGAAAATGGTATCCGTCACTCTAAAGTGACAGATACGTGTCGTCTTCAATGAGATTTTGTGTATCTAAATTGGTTGACGAAGCACTAAAGACTTATTTTTAAATGAAGACCTATCATTTCCTCATCTAGATTGGTTGACGAAGCACTAAAGACTTATTTTTAAATGAATTATCAAAGTTATGAGAGCCTGAGAGGTGATACTTATTTATACTCATGAGTCATGACTATGTTCGCAACCCGTCAATATCACCATATAGGACTAACTTTAAACTAACCCGATAGAATCAGAAAATTTTTCAAACCGAAATTGATCCGACGATGACCCATAATCTGACACGTCTCGATGATCAGTGATTTGAACCGCCCCGAGCCGATATGAACCCGACTCGATATTGACCCGATTAAAGTGATGGTCCAACAATTATTATGCTTAATATTAATCAAAATGAAGGCGATTTAGTGTTTAATTTGATACATTTGACTTAATAATGAAGTAATTAATGAGATAATGGTTGAAAACTAAACTGGCATGAACTAAATGGAGTTGAACTTGTGAAGAATCTCATATTATCCCACATGTGAGTGGCCCACATTGAAGGAGAAATAGAGATTGTACCACTTTATAACCAAGAGGGCTACTCCTCCTATTGCCAATTGGTTTTAGGATGGCTCCGGTCTGATTTAAAGTGGGCCTCACATGTGTGGGGGGAGTGTGAAGAATCTCATATTATCCCACATGTGAGTGTCCCAGGAGAAAGAGAGATTGTACCACTTTATAACCAAGGGGGCTACTCCTCCTATTGCCAATTGGTTTTAGGATGGAACCTCTCTTGTGTTGTTAAGTGATTCGTCTCTCCTCCATTTCGGGTAAGGCCCAGGCCCATTTGCATGATTTAACAGAACTAAACTGAATGAAGTTGAAGTAAGAGTTAATTTGTGAAGAGATAAGCTGAACTGAACAGAACTGAAATTAAGCCAGAAAGAACATGACCTTAGGCCATGTTCTTTTGGACTTAATTTCAGTTCTAATAAGTCCAGTTCAGCTCCATTCAGTTTAGTTCAGATTAGTTTATTTCAACATTAATATTATTATTCTTATTATATTCTTATTGATATCATTATTATTACATTAATTTATTACTATTGTTATTATTATTATTATTATTATTATATATTTATTATTGAGATATTCTATGGTGTACCCTCGAATTTTTCGATTTTCTACGGTGTACCCCTACACCTTTGAATTTCTATGGTGTACCCCTGAACTCTACACAATAGTCTATACCATGACCTTAATTTCTGTCTTTAATATGCAAGTTTCTTAATTGACTTATTAAATCGTTTATTTAACATTCCAATTACTCAATAACCTAATCATCTACTTATTAATTCGTCGGTTACCCATTAACCCACCAAACAGTATACGAATCTAACTGAAAATTCTTCAAATCTCCATTATCATTTCATGAATCATAACTAAGGTTCTTAATAGTAGTTTGTGCTTATTAAAAGTGTTTTGTGATACTTTTCACATAGGATGGTGATACAACATTCACGAGTTAGAATAAAGGTCAAAATACGGTTGTTTGACAGTGATAAAGTTATCGGAGAGTTAAATAAGGTCATGATAGAGAAATAAGTAAGAAATTTAGGGGTACACCATAGAATTTCAAAATTGTAGGGGTACACTGTAGAAAACCAAAAAACTCGAGAGTACATGGTAGAATATCCCATTTATTATTTTACTGTTATATTTATTATTAATTAATTCATATGGTTTATATTTATATTTAATATATTTATTTATTATTATTATATTATTATGATTAATGAGAATAATAGTAGTATTGATTACTATTATTATTATTATTATTATATTATTATTATTATTATTATTATTATTATTACTACTATTATATTATTTATTTTTTAGTTATTATTAATATATTATATTATTACTAATTGATGGGGCATATTCTGCACCGCTGACCAAGTCAACACACTGAGCAAGGTCAAAGATATCCACAGCAATTCAACGACTTAGATCGCCTAGCCGATGCAGCCCATCGGCCCGCTATCAGGGTCTCGGCATGGCAACCCGCCCGGTAGGGGCACATGTCCGCGTACTCACATCCAAGACCCTCTGCCGGCCTGCCGTAGGTTCATCGGCCGAGGGTAGAACGGTCTTTCCACCTAATAAGCCACTTGGCCACTTGGCCACTACGTGCCAAAAGGTGAAAGCCTATAAATACTCCTCAACCTTCATTGAGGAAAGGATCCCACAACTTAACCTAAAATACACTATTCATCTGGTAATATCTCCCTTATCTCTCTACAATATATTCCTAGCCAATTAGTATACAACTTATACCTCTAAGCTCACTGACTTGGGCGTCGGAGTGGGTACGCTTGGCACAAAGCCAAGCCCTCAGTTCGTTCATTGTTGCAGGAAAGGCCGAGAGAGGCGATAGGAGCGAGGAGGGTTCAACCCAAGACATCATTCTACAAGCCTCGGGTGGTAACAATACTTGCTCTGGAATTACACCCGGAACAATTGGCGCCGTCTGTGGGAAAAGACACTAGAAGCTAGTCACATTCATTCCCAAACAAAAAAAAAAACCCAGCAAAAACCCACCCAAAAAGCTAAGAAAATGTCTAAACAACAAGATGCGATCAGAACACGAAACGCATTTTACCAAGATGATACTTTCAACAATTCTCGAGTCATACAGACCCTCCACCGGTGGAGTAATCCAACCGGAGTTCGGGATGCCATCAATACCCGACACGCCGCCCGACCCAACCAGGTCACCATCATGGGACGTGTGGTTGACATAGCCAGGTTGAAAATGCTCCTAGACCTAATTAGTAACACGCCCGCTCACACCGTCACGCCGACAGAGCAATGAAACTGTCCGGGAGACCCGGGCCCAAAACGTGACTCCGAGAAACTTGAACGGAGCACTAGGAGAAGCCGACCCGGCCAAGTCGCCGGGAGCCCAAAGTGGGCGCGGTAGACCTAAGTCCTTCCCGCACTCGTGGGAGGACAGCGTCCCCGCCGCACGAACGAGGCTCACCCCGAAGGAGCCGTAGGAGTCCGACTCGGCGAGTTGGAGAAGAAGTCCGAGCCGAAGAAGGAGCCCCTCCCGCTACGGGGAAGAGCCGAGGTTAGGGACGCAAGGAGCCGATCGCCGCGTGTCGTTCGGCACATGGTCAAGCAGCCCCTTAACGCCTACGTCCTAGAAGTCCCGGTGCCAAATAAACTCAAGTTGCCACCCCCATCATACAAGGGGATGGTGATCCAACGACCACGCCGAGGCCTTCGAGTCTTACATGTCGGTATGGGAGCGGCCCGATGAGTCAGTGCCGAATTTTCCCAACAACTTTGCATGGGATGGCTCGGAATCGGTACAAAGGGCTTCCCGATGGCTCGGTGTACTACTACGCCGACCTAAAGGGCGCTTTCCTAGCCCAAAGACTCTGCATAAGAGAAGGGCCGTAGAGACGTCGACCTCCCGACTATCGGACGGGAGGGGGCGAGTCTCTCCGGCTACGTGAAAAGGTTTGATGAAAAGGTCCAAAGCAGATTCGAGAAATCAATCCGAGTGGCGACCTTGCGATGAAGGGCCTCCCGAAGGGAGATTTAAAAAATGAGCTCATCAAGTGCGGAGGCCGAGCATGGATGCCGCCGCATACCGGTTGGCCGACCAAGCCATCAAGGTAGAGGACTATCACAAGGCCTGGGTAGGCCCCAGCGAAGCCGAGCACCCAGGGGAAAGACGCCGTGGCGACAACAGGCCACGGTCCGACGAAAGACGCCGTAAGAATGATAGGTCGCGGTCAGACAAGCCTGCCTGGAAACAAAGCCCGGCGGATACCCGGGGGAGCTCGGGAACGTACTACAAAAAACAGTACGAAAATCACACCCCTCTGGTTGTATCGGCCGCCGAAGTTTTCGCTTTGAGCAAGAACGAGGGCCAGAAATGGGAAAGACCCCCTAGGCCGAGGAGTGACGGTGACACGAGCCAGTACTGCAAGTACCACGGCCACACCGGACACCTTACCAACGATTGCCGACACCTGAAGGATGCCATTGAGGAACTGATCCGAAAGGGGAGCCTCGGCAAATATGTTGCCAAAGGCCGAAAACCAGATACCGGCGGATCGACCAGCAAGTCCACCGCTGAGCGGTTAGGAGTAGTCAATGTCGTCATCAGGGACAGCAAAAGCAGTGGGTTTGCTCATGAGCACAAACGGCCCCAGGATGAACCTCATCCGGCCATCAACTTCGTGCCCAACACAGCAACCCCCGCTCCCAGCATCCCAGACATGACCATTGGACAAGAAGACTACGATGGAGTCGTCGCTTTTCATAGCAACCCACTTACAGTCCGCCTGGACATAGCCAACCACTTGGTGAAGCGATGCCTGATTGACACGGGCGCCTACACAAACGTTATGTACAGAGAATGCTTTCTCGGCCTCGGACCGAGGATCGAAGATCGAATCCCCGCACCGACCCATTGTACGCTTTTCCGGGGACGGCCTGGTACCCCAGGGTCGGTTAGATTGCCGGTGAGGTTTGGCGAGGGAATACGGCCAAGAGTGTTATGTCTGAATTCATAGTCATCGACGGCGTGTCCGCCCACAACGTTCTCGTAGGCCGGGTCACTTTGAGCGAGATCGACGCCGTGGTATCCATCGGGGCCCGACACGATATATGTCTCGGAGGGGAGGCGCGAAGCTCACCTCGGAAAACGAAGACCCCGATTTATGGGAGGTTTACGCTAATAGCTCGAAGGCCGACATCGTTATTATCAGCCCAAACGGAGACGTGTTTGAGCACGCCTTGAAGCTTACCTCATTGGCCTCAAGCAATGAATCCAAATACGAGGCGGTAATAACCGGAGTTGAACTAGCTAAAGCCGCCGGAGCAGAGCGTATCATGGTAACGACGGACTCATTCCTAGCGGCCAACCAGATCAAAGGGGAGTGCGAAGCCCGGGACTACGGGACGATAAGGTATCTAGTGAGGGTGAGGGCTGTCGCTTCAGAGCTAAAATCCTTCCAGATACAGTACACCCCCAGACCCGGAAACGATCGGACCATCGGCATGGTCGAAGGAGCAGAGACCGAGGAGGTAGAGATTGACCCAGGCCGCACCGTGACCATCGGTGTCAACCTGGAACCAAAATTCAGAGCCGACCTCCTGGACCTGCTGAGGAAAAATAAAGATGTTTTTGCATACTCGGCGGCCGAGATGCCAGGTGTGAACCGGGAGGTGATTGTTCACAAGCTGAACGTACTCACCACCGCTCGCCCAGTCAAGCAGAGAATGCGGAACTCCTCCGCCGAGAAGGACGAGGCCATCAAAGCCGAAGTAGACAAATTACTAGCGGCGGGCTTTATCATGCCTTGCACTTACCCCGAGTGGTTAGCCAATGTTGTAATGGTGAAGAAGTCATCGGGGGCATGGAGAATGTGCGTAGACTTTACCAACCTTAATAAAGCATGCCCCAAAGATTGCTACCCCTTGCCTCGAATAGATAGTTTGATCGACGCCACGGCAGGCTACACCATGCTGAGCCTGCTGGACGCCTTCTCGGGGTATCACCAAGTGTTCATGGCCGAAGAAGACATGCCTAAATGCGCATTTATCACCGCCAACGGCACATACATGTACAAAATGATGCCGTTTGGTTTGAAGAACGCCGGAGCAACGTATACGAGGCTGGTGGACAAAGTGTTCCAAAACCAAAAAGGGCGAAACATTGAGGCTTACGTCGACGATGCTATTGTAAAAAGCAAGTCTGACAGCGAGCACCTGGCCGATTTACACGAAACATTTTGTTCACTAAGGAAATACAAGATGAAGCTCAACCCAATGAAATGCAACTTCGGTGTCCGGGCAGGTAAATTCCTAGGCGTACTTGTCAGTGCCAGGGGCATAGATGCCAATCCAGACAAGGTCCGAGCAATCCTAGACCTACCGGAACCAAGGAATCGGAAAGAGGTTATGATGCTGACCGGGAGAATGGCGGCTCTTGCTCGTTTCATCTCTCGGTCAGCCGACAAGAGCACCCCATTCTTCAAAGTGTTGAAAGGAAATAAAGACTTCAGCTGGGGGGAGGAACAGAGCACGGCTTTCAAACAACTAAAAGCTCACCTTCGGACTCTCCCAACTCTGTCCGTGCCGATCTGGGGAGACACTATACCTATACATAGCGATTACCTCGGCCACGGTCGTTGTGATCATCGGGGAAGAAGACAAGCGGAACACCCGATCTACTTCGTCGACCATACACTCAAGGTTGCCGAGAAGAATTACCCACTAATTGAGAAAGCGGCCTTCGCCGTTGTCGTTGCCACAAGGAAGTTAAAACCCTACTTCGATGCACACCCCGTGACGGTCCTAACCGATCAGCCGTTGGAGAAAGCTTTAGAAAAATTCGAGCAATCCGGCAGCTCATCAAATGGGCGGTGGAACTCTCCGGTTTCGGCATTAAGTACAAACCAAGGCCTTCGATAAAGGGGCAAGCGCTTGCATTTCCCGGCCGAATGCACATATCGGGAAGAGCCAAACCCAGGCATATGGGAGGTCTACACCGACGGCTCCTCCACGACGAACAGCTCGGGAGCCGGCATCCTTATCATCAGCCCAAACGGGGACGAGTTTGAGTACGCCCTGAAATTCACCTTCTCGGCCTCGAACAATGAGTCCGAATACGAGGCGGTGATAACCGGGTCGAGCTAGCTAGGGCTGCGGAGCGAAACACATCGTGTTGAAGATCGACTACTTTGTTGGTTACAAACCAAATCAGAGGGGAGTATGAGGCTCGGGACGACGGAATGGTAAGGTACCCGGAGAGGGTAAAAGCCGACGTAGCAAAATTGAAATCCTTCCAAATCCAAAGTGTGTTCCTAGATCCGAGAACAACCGGCCGACGCCCTCTCTAAGGCGGCCACTCAACCATCAAGAATGTCACCGAACCGTGCTTTGGTAGATATCGAGAATGCGAAAAGCATCACCGAGACCGTCGGCATGGTGGGTAACATAGAGACCGGGACAACGTGGATGACCCCTATAATGAGATACAAGCTTACAGGTGAATTCTTGGAGGGCCGCAATCCCTCGGCCAAAATAAAAGGATCGCCGCCAGGTACAGGTATTCGAAGGGGAACTGTATAGGAGATCCGTAATAAGACCACTCTTGAAGTGTGTCGGTCCCGGTCCGACGCAAAACTAATACTTGACGAAATTCACGAGGGCATCTGTGGACATCACATGGGGGCAAGAACACTAGCCCACAAAGCTCTCCGAGCAGGCTACTTCTGGCCCACCATGCTTCAAGATTCCAGAACGAAGACCAAAAAGTGCACGAACTGTCAGATGCACGCCCCGGTGATACACGCTCCCTCCAGAGACCTACAGCCGGTGCTTAGTCCCCTTCCCTTCGCGCAATGGGGGATGGACATGCTAGGGCCGTTCCCGACAGCCTCCGGAGGAAGGAAATTCTTAATAGTCGCCGTTGACTACTTCACCAAATGGGTTGAGGCCGTAGCGATGCAAAGAAAGACCACAAGCAGGCCGTCGAAAGGTAATCTGGGAAAACGTTATAACCCGCTTTGGATTGCCCCAAGTTATGGTATTTGACCACGGTCGAGAATTTTGGAGCGACCTAATAATGAACTGGCTAGAGGAGCTGGGCATCAAGTTTGCGTACTCCTCCGTCTGCCATCCGCAGAGTAACGGGCAGGCGGAGGCAGCCAACAAAACCATCCTCAACGGCTTAAAGAAGACAGTCGAAGACCTTAAGGGAAGGTGGGCCGACGAGCTACCCGGCGTCCTATGGTCCCTTCGAACCACCGAGAAAGAAGCAACGGGATACACCCCCTTCCACCTAGTCTACGGCTCCGAAGCAGTCCTACCGATCGAAGCGACGGTGCCGACATTCAGAACGACCACCTTTGACCCAGTTGAAAACGAGGAGGGCCTAAGGGCTTCCCTGGATCTGGTCGAAGAGAGCCGAGACACGGCACGCCTGAACTTGGCCGTATATCAGAACCGGATGAAGAGAGCCTACAACCGAAGAGTCCACAAAAGGGACTTAAGAATAGGGGACCTAGTCCTAAGGAAGTCGGCTGCCACCAACAAAGGAAATATTCATGGCAAACTGACAGCGAACTGGGAAGGTCCCTACAGAGTAGTTGAAGAGATGAGACCGGGTACATACCGGCTGACAGACATGGGAGGTGTGCCCTTGATGAGCCATTGGAACACCGACAACTTGAGAAAATACTTTGTATAGCGGCGGAGGTATCCAAACCCATTGTGGACACCCCAGCGCACAATCATAACATATGAATGAAACGCCCAGGTTCCCCATCAAAATGTCTGTCCCCTCCGAAATTTGCCACCAAACGAGGAAAGAAACGCTATCGAAGCCGCAACCCCGATTACCTCGGTCAAAACCGAGAGCGACGGGGAACACGACGGCCGATACGCTAAAAGATAGACGTATACTCAGCGCAATTGAGACGCCAATCTAGCGGTCAATATGCCTACACATTCTGGACGCTATCGAAGCCGCAACCCCGATTACCTCGGTCAAAGCCGAGAGCGACGGGGAACACGACGGCCGATACGCTAAAAGATAGACGTATACTCGCCGCAATTGAGACGCCAATCTAGCGGTCAATATGCCTACACGATTCGACGCTATCGAAGCCGCAACCCCGATTACCTCGGTCAAAGCGAGAGCGACGGGAACACGACGGCCGATACGCTAAAAGATAGACGTATACTCGCCGCACCGAGACGCCAATCTAGCGGTCAATATGCCTACACGATTCGGACGCTATCGAAGCCGCAACCCCGATTACCTCGGTCAAAACCGAGAGCGACGGGGAACACGACGGCCGATACGCTAAAAGATAGACGTATACTCGGCCGCAATCGAGACGCCAATCTAGCGATCGGTATGCCTACGCGATTCGGACGCTAAAGACGTTGAACACAGTTGACGTGCATTCAAACTGCCTCGGTCATGCCAAGTGCAAGAGCAAACGCACTCAATTAGTAACGCGAAAGAATAAACGAGAAAACTGTGATCAAAGCCCCGGCCAAGCCAAAGGCCGACAAGATAACTTTATTAGGATGATCGAAAGGAGAGTACAAACGACGGCCGTCCCCGTGGGGGGTAGCCTAAACTCTACCTACCAAAGCATTACAAAAAACGAAGAAACAAAAGGAAAAGCAAAAGATTGCAGACTTGGGATTTGAAGCGCCAAAAGGATGGCAGGAGAGAAGGCTCAATAATTGGCCCCGAACAGTGAAGCTATCCGAGACGCCGGGTGAGTCCGGTGACGACCGCCCGTCTCCCTATGCCTGTTGTTGCCCTCCATCGCAGCAACAAAGATCTTCGGTGGCCGGCTTTGAGGAAGGCTGACCATCTCCAAGCAACTCCTTGGCCTCAGCTGTCTGAGCCACCTTCGCTGCCTCCGCCTTCTCCGCAGCCTCAGCTATCTCATCCATGAACTGGTCATACTTTTCCCACGGGAAGGAGCCTTCGGGGACAGACCTTCTGATTGCCTCCCTGGCCATCTCCTCGGCCCGGTCCCGGAACTGGGCGCACATTCTAGGGAGGAGATCATCTTGGAGCATCGCAATATCCTTCTCCCTTTGAGCAAGGACACCGCATGTCACTAAGTGCCTCCGCTTTGCTTGTGGAACCGATCCTCCCACTCGTCCCTCTTGGCAACCACAGTGTCATAGGCGCCTTTGTACCTGTCCCGCTCCTCCATCATTTTGGCCGTGGCACCATCAGCGTTCTCAACTTTGGCTCTCTCGGCCCTCAGCAGCTTCTCAGCCTCCTCCGCACGCCTCACAGCAGCATGAAGATCCAGCTTAGCCTTCCCGGCTTCCCCCTTCGTAGCAGAAAGGTCAAGCTTGAGCCTTGCAATCAGCGGCCCAGACTGGGCCGTGACCTTTTCTTGCTCCACGATGAAAGAGGCCGCCAGACGACTCCATCTCCCCAACCTCTTATATATTTCCTTGCCCTCCGCCACGAGCTCGGCGGGAGTAACCTTCTGGGGAGAGGAGTCCACGACAACGTTCTGACCGCCACCTTCTCGATCGCCTTCACAGTCGTCTTTCCCTACTTGCCGTTCGGTGAGAAACGACAAAGATTCTGCGGTGGATCTACAAAAAGTTTACACAGAGCATCCATGTCACCTTGCGTTGACACATCGTAAAGCTTTGTCGTCGGGAATGTCCAACGAGCCGCCAAATCCGAACCACAAGTTAAGTCCGTACCGATTCGAACCCTCTTAGTCGGAGGGTGGGGGAGCGGTTCCTCCGCGGCCACGGTAGAAGCAGACGGTGGGTCTTTCCTCTTCTTCGGGGAAGGGGCCTTAGCAACGGTCACCTCCCCCTCAGAAATGTTGATCACCTCCACATGAACCTTTTCGGCCACCGGGGTCGAAGAGGGAGTTGCCATTGATACAGCCTCCGACTTGGACGCTGCCTTCTTTGTTCTCTTTGGCACGCCGACAAGAACCCGTGCCTGAGCCGTCTCCGGATCCAACGCCCTCGTCTGTTTGTCCATGAGTTCGTTAGGGGATAGTCGGCGATCCTTCGTTTCAGCAGTAGGATGACGGATAAGAACCTTCCCGTCCTTATCAAGCCCCAGCCTCTTCAGGTCCTTCTCGGACAGATCCCGACCAAACCGATCTGCAAGAAGCCGAACAAGAGTTACATAAAAAAAAAAGAGTAAGAACAAAGCTCAGAAAAAAGGGACATAACGAGCAAAGGTGGGCCTCACACCGACCCCACTCACCCCAGTTGAGGGCCGGTATGAGGCCGACGCGGCATAGCAGCTCGTCTTGAAGAATAATCTGGGTCGGGGGCAGCCATCCCTCATCAGCATCAAATAACTGCATTGCCCGCTTCTCATCCGCAGTAAGAGGGACAAAAGAAGCGTCCATCTTAACCTTGCTGCCCCGGGTGACGTATTTGTCGTACTCGTCCCGGGTCTCACACCGTAAGTGAACGGGGCCCTGAAAAGACCGAGGCAACGGGTAATCCTCCGGCACTCGGACATACACCCATCGCTCTTGCCAGTCTTTGCAGGAAGTAAGCTTGTTTACGGAGACATATCCCGGCTCCATCTGCACGCTGTACCACCCCACCCGTCGGGCGAATGAGGGCCGAAGACTATGAAGTCGGCGGAATAAGTCGACCGTGGGGACCTCCCCTTTAAAGAGACAGAGCCACACAAAGCCGATTATTGTCCTCACGGCCAACGGATGCAGCTGGGCCACGGCAAGATTCATAGCTCTGATGATGGGCACGACGTGTTCGTTCAAAGGAAACCGGAGCCCGTACTCCAATTGCCTAATGTACACGCCGATATGACCGGGGAGGACAAGAGACCGCCTGACCCTCCTGAGGGAAAACAATTTTATACCCCTCACCAAGGAAGAAGTGATCTCCGAAAAGAGTTTCCCCGGAGCTGCTTGCGAATTTATTTGACCAGGCACGGTCGAGGCCAGTCGTGCAGGCCTCACCATGGTCTGGAATAGGCCTCCTCCCACCACCGACGGGAGCCCCCTCACCACGATCCGGAGTAGTAATCCTCCCACCATCACCAGGAGCCTCCTCACCTTCATCCTCATCTTCCAACTCCTCCAGGAGAGGCATATCAGCTACGAGGAAAGGAGACCTAGGGCCCCCAAACCTTAGCGGGATGGCCTCCAGCACCTCCTCCTCATCAAGACGCGACGGGGAACCCCCCGGCGCAGAAGTACCAATCCCAGCATCAGAGGACATGGTTCACAACAAATTACTAACAAGAAAAAAATAAGAGTTTGCTTGTTTACCTTAAAGAAAAACACTCGCCGGATCAAATACTCCGAAGATTAAGAAGAAGAAAACCCTTGAAAGTTTGGAGAGATGAAGATTTTTAGAGAAAAATTTTCGAAAATAAAATGGAGGCCAAAATCACGGACTAACTACCCTATTTATAGAGAAAAGCCCATGAAGAAGGACCAATCAGGGCACAGCCCATGAAGCGTCAACCAATCAGCGAACACACACGCGTCAAGCATGCAACCGCGGAATGTCAATCGTCGCAACAGTTGAATGTCAATCAATGCAACAGTGACCAAGCGTCTTCAACACGCCTATTCACATCTCTTCGACTGTTCATCTCCCTCAAACAAATTCCTAGGTATCTAGTCTCCGCCGGCTTCCGACAAACCAAGCCAGGAGGCACCGGCCGGGGGCAATCAAATTCAACCGGCACTCTCAGCCCTGGTCTCGGCCAGCGTCTTGTTCCTTTCCACATCGGTTACCCTTCACGCACCCATGTGGAGGGGGGATAGGGTATATGGTACGGAATAACAGGTGCCACGCCGATACACAAGAAGACGCCGATCTGAAAAAATTTGCGAAATTTACTTAGTGCAGAATATATGCTCAGCATACATCGGAGCCCATACCACGGCATAGACTACGCTGGGGGCAAATTGATGGGGCATATTCTGCACCGCTGACCAAGTCAACACACTGAGCAAGGTCAAAGATATCCACAGCAATTCAACGACTTAGATCGCCTAGCCGATGCAGCCCATCGGCCCGCTATCAGGGTCTCGGCATGGCAACCCGCCGGGGGCACATGTCCGCGTACTCACATCCAAGACCCTCTGCCGGCCTGCCGTAGGTTCATCGGCCGAGGGTAGAACGGTCTTTCCACCTAATAAGCCACTTGGCCACTTGGCCACTACGTGCCAAAAGGTGAAAGCCTATAAATACTCCTCAACCTTCATTGAGGAAAGGATCCCACAACTTAACCTAAAATACACTATTCATCTGGTAATATCTCCCTTATCTCTCTACAATATATTCCTAGCCAATTAGTATACAACTTATACCTCTAAGCTCACTGACTTGGGCGTCGGAGTGGGTACGCTTGGCACAAAGCCAAGCCCTCAGTTCGTTCATTGTTGCAGGAAAGGCCGAGAGAGACGATAGGAGCGAGGAGGGTTCAACCCAAGACATCATTCTACAAGCCTCGGGTGGTAACAATACTTGCTCTGGAATTACACCCGGAACACTAATAATGTTATCATTTATATTACTAATATAGTATTATTATTATTAGTACTATATTTATTATTATATTTCTATTTTAATTTCTATATATCTTATTAGTTTATTATTATTATTATATTAATATACTATTATTATTATTATTATTATAATATTTATTATTATTATTATTACTATTATTAGTATTATTAGTATTTGTTCCGGGTGTAATTCCAGAGCAAGTATAGTTACCACCCGTGGCTTGTTGAATGATGTCTTGAGTTGGATTCTCCCTTGGTCTTAATCGTTCCTCTCGGCCTCTCCTGCAACAATGAACGAACTGAGGGCTTGGCTTTGAGCCAAGCGTACCCACTCCGACGCCCAAGTCAGTAAACTTAGATGTATAAGTTGTATGCTAATTGGCTAGGAATATATTGTAGAGAGATAAGGAAGATTATACCAGATGAATAGTGTATTTAGGTTAAGTTGTATATTTCTGGATTGGGATCCTTTCCTCAATGAAGGTTGAGGAGTATTTATAGATTTCACCTTTTGTCACGTAGTGGCCAAGTGGCCAAGTGGCTAGCAGGTGGAAAGACTGATCTACCCCTCGGCTGAGGGACCTATGGCAGGCCGGCGGGCCCTGTTGACCCACCGCCGAGGGGTCTTGGATGTGAGTACGCGGGTATGTGTCCCGGCTGGCAGGTTGCCATGCCGAGACCCAGGCTGACCGGCCGATGGGCTGCATCGGCTAGGCTGTCTAAGTCGTTGACTTGCTGTGGATATCTTTGACCTTGCTCAATATGTTGACTTGGTCACGTGCGAATATGCCCCATCAATTTGCCCCCAGCGTAGTCTATGCCGTGGTATGGGCTTCGATGTACGTCTGAGCGTATATTCTGCGCAAGTAGTTTGTAGAAAATTTTCTGCATCGGCTTCTTTTGCTCTGCCTAGTCTTTCCTAGGCCGTACCGTATCCCCCCTCCACATGGATGTGTATTGGGCATCCGATGTGGAAAAGAAAGGGACGCAGGCCGAGACCTGGATTGAGAGTGCCGGTGGTTTTTGATTGCCCCCGGCCGGCGCTGTCTAGCCTGGTTGTCCATGTGGCCGGCGGAGAACAGATGCTTGGGAATTTGTTGAGGAAGGTGAATAGGCGGAGAGATTTGAATAGGCGTGTTGAAGACGTTTGGTCACTGTTGCATTGATTGACACAACTGTTGCAACGATTGACATCCCGTGGTTGCATGTCCGACACGTGTCTGCACGCTGATTGGTTGACGCTTCATGGGCTGTTCGCTGATTGGCCCTGCTTCATGGGTTTTTCCCTATAAATAGGGTAATTGCTCCGTGAAATTGGCCACCAATTTCATTTTCCCCAAAATTTTTCTCTCTAAACTTTCTAGGGTTTCTTTGTCTTCCAATTTTCAAAGTTGTTGCTCCGGCGAGTGTTTTCTCTAAGGTAAACAAACAAACTTCCTTCTTATTTTGTTAATTATTACTTGTCATGTCTTCTGTTGACGCCGGGGCTGGTACTTCTGCGCCGGGGGGTTCCTCGTCGCGTCTTGATGAGGAGGAGATACTAGAGGCCATCCCGATAAGGTTTGGGGGCCGTAGGTCACCTTCTCCCGTAGTTGATCCACCAATTCTGGAGGAAGGGGAGGGTGAGGATGATGATGCCGATGACGATGAGGGGACTCCGTCTGATGGTAAGAGGTCGTCTATCCCGGATCATGGCGAGCCCTGCACGACTGGTCTTGACCGTGCTTGGTCTCATAAGTTAGCCAGTTGTTCTGGCGAGACATTCTTCGGAGGCCATTTCTTCTTCGGTGAGGGGTACAAGATCGTCATCCCTAAGAAGGGTCAGACGGTCTGTTGTCCTCCACCGGGTCACACCGGCGTGTACCTCAGGCATCTGGAGTACGGGCTGCGGTTTCCTCTGAATAAATACGTCATGGCCATCATCAAAGCTATGAACGTCGCTGTGGCCCAGCTGCACCCGCTGGCCATGAGGACGATAGTTGGCTTTGTGTGGCTCTGTCTCTTTAGGGGGGAGATCCCGACAGTCAATTTATTCCGCCGACTTCATAGTCTTCGGCCGTCAATCGCCGGTAGAGTGGGTTGGTACAGCGTACAGATGGAGCCAGGTTATGTCTCCGTGAACAAGCTTACTTCTTGTAAAGACTGGCAACGGCGGTGGGTGTACGTCCAAGTGCCGGAGGATTATCCGTTGCCTCGGTCTTTCCAGAGCCCTGTTTACTTGCGGTGTGAGAACCGGGAGGAGTATAAGGAGTGTACCTCCCGGGGTAAAGTTAAAATGGACGCTTCACTGGTCGTCCTTGCTGAGGACGAGAAGCGGGCGATGCGGTTGTTTGATGCTGAGAAGGGATGGCTGCCCCCGACTCAGATCATTCTTCAAGATGAGCTGCTCTGCCACGTCGGCCTCATACCGGCCCTCAGCCAGGGTGAGTGGGGTCGGTGTGAGGCCCATCTTTCCCTGTTACGCTCCTGTTTTTTGGAGCTATGTTCTATTCCTGTCGTGTAATTCTTGTTTGGTTTTCTTTTTGCAGACCGGTTTGGCCAGGATCTGTCCGAGAGTACCTTGAAGAGGTTAGGCCTTGACAAGGAAGGGAAGGTCGTTGTGCAGCATCCTACGGCTGAATTGCGCGATCGCGACCGTCCCCAACGAGCTCATGGATAAGCGATTGAAAGGGGTGGATCCGGTGGCGGCCCGACAAGGGTTCTCGGAGGCGTGCCAAAGAGAACGAAGAAGGTCTGCGACCGAGTGTCGACGGCGGCGTCTGTGCCTGCTCCCTCTTCGACCCCAGTGGTTCAGAGGGAACCTGTGGAGGTCGTTGATATTACCGGGGGGTCGGTGACCATTGCTAAGGAGCCACCGCTTGCTTCTACCGTTGTCGGGGAGAAGAGGAAAGAGCCACCGTCTCCTTCCGTTGTTGCCGGGGAGAAAACCGATCCATCCGGCCCTCGAACAAAAAGGGCCCAAACTGGTACGGATCTAACTTGTGGTTCGGATTTAGCCGTTCGCCGGACATCCCAGGCGACCGCTTTACGATGTGTCAATGCAAGGTGACATGGATGCTTTGTGTAAATTTTTTGTAGATCCTCCCTCGGCGACCGTCGTTCTTACTGAACGGCAATCAGGGAAGCAGCCTGAGAGGGCTACCGAGAAGGTCACCGTTGACTCCTCTGCTGGGGCAGGTGACGGAAATGTCATTGTCGACTCCTCTGCTCAGAAGATTTCTGCCTCCGAGCTTGTGGCGGAGGGTGTGAAAATGTATAAGAGGCTGGCGAAGTGGACCCAACAAGCCGGCTCCTATATCGCGGAGCAGGAGAAAACCATGGGCCAAGTCGCGCCGGCGATGGCGAAGCTTAAACTTGACCTCTCTCGCCGCAAAGGGGAGGCCGCGAAGTTTAAACTGGATTTCTTTTCGCGAAGCGTGGGGGAGGTTGAGAAGGCTGCTGGGGGCCGAGAGGGCCAAAGTTGAGGAAGCTGATGCCGCTACTGCCAAGATGATGGCGGAGCGGGATAGGTACAAGGACGCTCATAACGCCGCGGTTGCCGAGGGGGAAAAGTGGAAGAATCAGTTCCACGACCAGGCGGAGGCGCTTAGGGACGCGCAGGCTGTCGTTGCTCAAAAGGAGAAGGATATTGCCATGCTCCAAGATGAACTTCTCCCAAAAATGTGCGCCCAATTCCGGGACCAGGCCGAGGAGGCGACCAGGGAGGCAATAAGGAAGCTCGTCCCCGAGGGCTCTTTCCCGTGGGGTAAATTTGAGAAGCTTTTGGACGAGATGGCTGAGGCTGCGGACGCAGCGGCGGCGGGGAAAACGGAGGCCTCTTCCGAGCCGGCCACCGGAGAAGCTGCTGCTGCTGATGGAGGACAGCAGCAGGCATAGGGAGACGGGCGGTCGTCACCAGACTCACCCGGCGTCTCGGATAGCTTTAGCTGTTCGGGGGCCAACTATTGAGCTTTCTCTCCCTGCCATCTTTTGGCGCTTCAAATCCTAAGTCTGTAACCTTTTGTTTTCCTTTGTTTCCTTGCTTTTTGTAAAGCTTTGGTAGGTAGAGTTTAGGCTATCCTTATGGGGACGGCCGTCGTCTGTACTCTCCTTGCAATCATTTTTAATAATTTTATCTTTTGGTCCTTGGCTTTGGCCGGGACTTTGATCATCATCCTTCACTTGTCTCTTTGCGTTATTTAATTGAGTGCCTTCGTTTTTACCGTCGGCATGGCCGAGGCAGTTAGTATGCGCATCACAACTGTGTTAACGTCTTTAGCATTTCCTCTAGCGTACCGGTCGTTGTGTCCCCGTCGCTCTCGGCTTTGGCCGAGGTAATCGGGGTTACGGCTCGATGGCATTCGTAACTGTAGGCATATTGACCGCCAGACTTGCGTCTCAACTGCACTGAGTATACGTTTCTTCTAGCATATCGGTCGTTGTGTCCCCGTCGCTCTCGGCTTGGGGGGTCTCTCCCACTTCTGGCCCTCGTTTTTGCTCAGGGCGAAGACTTCAACGGCTGACACAACGAGAGGGGTCTTATTATCATACCGCCTCTGGTGGTACGTTCCCGAACTCCACCCGGCGCCCGCCGAGTCCTGTTTCCTGGCAGATTTATCAGACCGTGACCTATTATTCTCACGGCGTCGTTCATCGGACCGTGACCCATTGTTGTCACGGCGTCTTTCATCCGGGTTGTCCTCCCGGCGGCTCTTCTTTTCTGAGTGCTCGGCCTCGCTGGGGCCTACCCAGGTCTTGTGGTAGTCCTCCACCTTAATGGCTTGGTCGGCCATCTTCCTGGCGGAGTCTAATCTTTGGCCGCCGCACTTGATGAGCTCATTTTTTAAGTCCCCTCTTGGGAGACCTTTCATCGCCGAAGGCGGCCACTTGCTCATTGCTCGGATCCCGAACCCGCTTGAACCTTGGCGTCGAACCTCTTCACATAGCTTCGGAGAGTCTCGCCTCCCTCATGCTTGATGGTCAGGAGGTCCGATGTTTCGACGGCCCTCCTCTTATTGCAGGAATACTGGGCCAAAAATCTTTCTCTCAGGTCGCCATACCCGTATATCGATCCGTCGGGGAGTCCTTTGTACCAGCTTTGTGCCATCCCATGCAAGGTCGTTGGGAAGACACGGCACCGCACCTCATCAGCTGTTCCCATACCGACATGTGGGACTCGAAAGCCTCCGCGTGGTCGGATGGGTCGCCTTCTCCTGAGTACGATATGGGTGGCAACTTTAGCTTAGTTGGCACCGGATTTCTAGGACGTAGTCGCCGAGGGGCCGTGTCGACCACGTGTCGAACGGCACGCGGCGATCGGCTCCTCACGTCCCTAGTTCGGCTCCTCTCCCCGTGGCGAGGAGGGCTTCTTCCCGACTGCGCGAGTCGGGCTTCTTCTTCTCCCGGCTCGGTGAGTCGGACTTCTTTCATTCCTCCGGCGGGCCTCGTGGGCTGCTGCGGTGACGTTGTCCTCCCGCGAGTGCGGTCAGGACTTATGTCCATCACTTGCATTCTGGGCTCCTCCGGCGTTTTTACAGGGCCAACTTCTTCTAGTGCTCCATTCAAGTCTCTTGGAGTCACATTCGGCCCCGGTCTCCCGTGCGGGTTCCGCCGCTCTTGTCGGTGTGACAGTGAGCCGACGTACTACCAATGAGGTCCGAAGTTGCTTCGATAATGCCACGTCAACCACATGTCCCATGAGGGTGACTTGGTTAGCGGCGTGGCGCATCTCGGTGTTATTGGCATCCCGAACTCCGGTTGGATTACTCCGCCGGTGGAGGGCCGCATGACTCGAGAATTGTTGAAGGTATCATCCGGGTGGAGGGGCTCGTCGATTCACGAACACCTCTTCTTTGTTTCGACATCTTCTCAGCTTTTTGGGTGGGTTTTTGTTTATTTTTTTAAGGGATTTTATTAGCTTTTAGTATGCGTTTCCCCACGACAGCGCCAATTGTTCCTGTGTAATTCCCAGAGCAAGTATAGTTACCACCCGTGGCTTGTTGAATGATGTCTTGAGTTGGATTCTCCCTTGGTCTTAATCGTTCCTCTCGGCCTCTCCTGCAACAATGAACAACCGAGGGCTTGGCTTTGAGCCAAGCGTATCCACTCCGACGCCCAAGTCGAAACTTAGATGTATAAGTTGTATGCTAATTGGCTAGGAATATATTGTAGAGAGATAAGGAAGATTATACCGTGGATGAATAGTGTATTTAGGTTAAGTTGTATATTTACGGATTGGGATCCTTTCCTCAATGAAGGTTGAGGAGTATTTATAGACTTCACCTTTTGTCACGTAGTGGCCAAGTGGCTAAAGGTGGAAAGATCGATCTACCCCTCGGTGAGGACCTATGGCGGCCGGCGGGCCTGTTGACCCACCGCCGAGGGGTCTTGGATGTGAGTACGCGGGTATGTGTCCCGGCGGCGGGTTGCCATGCCGAGACCAGTGACCGTACCGATGGGTCATTTGCATCACGGCTAGTTTGTCTAAGTCGTTGACTTGCTGTGGATATCTTTGACCTTGCTCAATATGTTGACTTGGTCAGCGGTGCAGAATATGCCCCATCAGTATTATTAGTATAATCTTTTTATTATTATTTGAGTTCAGTTTAGTTTAGATAAGTTCAATTCAGCTCCATTACGTCCAGTTCAGTTCCAAAAGAACATGATCTTAATGCCATAAAACAACTCAAGTTGATAATGTCCGATCCGACACATCATGTAACTCAAAATGACTCGATCCGATAACGACCAACCTGAAATAACCCGAATTTGATATAATCCGCCGACCAAACCAACCCAACCCAACTGACCCAATTAGCACCTGTACTGTACCCTCTACACCAAAATACCAAATAGATCGAGTGATAAAACGGTTTCATACAAGACATGGCCTACAACTCTACAGACTACAAGCCTAAAACATTCCATCGAATATTTGGCGCGCAATACTCGACGACTGTCAAAATGGCGCGGCGTCCATGTTAATTTCAACCCTAATCGTTGTTTATGCAATTGCAATCGGATTATAATTACCAGGTTCTTCCCTAATTTCTCTTAATTTGCGCTGATTTTCGCGATTTCTCACATTGTTATAGAATGCTGTTGTTAATTACTGAATGCAAGTTTCTGCAATTAGGTCGTGATTTGATTTTTTTGAATTCCTGTCGATTTTTCTGTTGTAATTCTAATGTTATTTAGACATTGCTCATCTGATTGAATGTGAAAAAAGGAACATTTTAGGGTTCATCATGCATATAAGTTGCGGTAATACGATAGGGATGACGGTCTCACTCTTACCCGTTGATAATCGTCGAAGGAAATACGATTTTACTTAGGGTGTGTTTGGATTGAGTGATTTGGAGGGAAAAGAAAGGGAGGGAGAGTAGGGGATTTAAAACCCCTTGTTTGGATAGCAAATAAGGGTGGAGGGAAATGGAGGGGGAGATATTTGGAGGGATCCATTTTCACTCCTCCAAGGCAAATCAAAATCTCTCCATAATAGGTAAGATTGGGAAGGAAATTGTATCCAAACACCCACTCCCCATTTGCCCTCCCCTTCCCTTACCTCCCTTTCTCTTCCCTCCTTCCCCCTCCCCTCCTTTTTTTGCTATCCAAACACACCCTCCAAATCTTGTCTATATTGATGGGGAAATAATTGCTTTGTAGGAGGGAGATGGAGGGATCCATTTTCCTTTCCCTCCAAATCCTTCTACCTTCATTTTGCTATCCAAACAATGGATTTCTCATCCTTCCAATTCCCTCCCCTCCCTTTCCCTCCAAATTCCTCAATCCAAACACATCCTTAAGGTGAAATATGGATGATGGTCTAATCCTATTACAGTTGGTCTTAATTAGGATAGGATAAATGTAGGGAGTAGGGACAAAGTTTTGCTAATTCCAAGGCAACTTGGCTTATTAGTTCCTCAATCCAAACACACCCTTATGCACCAATCTTTTGTAATATAATTATAGGCAAAGAAATCAATGCCTATATTCATGCTCTCTTCGAGAACTTCTTGTGGATGTTTACATAATGGATGCTCAAAACTGTTCAGTTTTGAAACAAATTCTGATGTTCTTAGAATCCCTGAACCTATCGACCACTGATATTTGTGATGGAAAGGCCATTTTTGGAACTTGTCTTGTGGCTTTGTGTACTAGTACTTGATGTATCATGCATAAATCGAGTGAAACCTGGTGGCTTAGGCTTTTGAAAGCCTGCTGTATTTGACGCACTAAGCTTTGTGATGACATCTGATATGTCTGGTCTATCTTGAGCATATTCCTGAACACAAAGAAGCCCCACATGTATGCATTTTGAGATTTCTTCTTCAAAACCTTGATAAGCTATTACCGGATCAATCAAGGAAATGTCATTGTCCTCATTCCACTGTTTCCATACCTACATCAGTGAGATATATAAGAGGAAAAATCAAAGGATAAACAAGTTATATTCATTTATCTAGGCAGGACTTACATATCCAAGAAGGCTCAATGACGACTCATCAATCCATCGAGTCTTTTTACCAGTTATTATCTCCAACAACAAGACTCCGAAGCTAAATACATCTGATTTTTCAGAGAAACGCCCATCGATTGCATACTCAGGAGGCATGTAGCCACTGCAATAGGTAAGAATATTAAGCCAATATATAGTTAATAGTAAGTACTAAGTACCTGTAGTTCCCTTGGTCTCTTAAAACAGGATGACTGAAATCCAAAAAAGAATGTATATTAGAACTCACTATGTTCCTACAACCCTTGTGGTATTAGCCTCAATTTGGCTACCTCCGAAAATCCGTGCCATGCCAAAATCTGAAATTTTTGGGTTGAGGTTTTCATCAAGCAAAATGTTGGCAGCCTTGAGATCTCTGTGAATGATCTTGAGACGGGAATCTCGATGTAGATAGAGAAGGCCTCGGCATATCCCTTCTATAATACTGTAACGCTTCTTCCAATCAAGGATTCCTTTTTTCTGAGGATCTGGTCAAGTATTACAATAGTGAGCTCCTCAATAGTTTATAATACCATAGTTGAAAAATAATGACGGACAAGAAGGATTCTGTTTTTTTAAATCATGGAATATCGGAATATTTCGTAAGATGTACGAACCAAAAAGAAATGCATCCAAACTTTTGTTGGGCATATAGTCATAAATGAGCATTCTTTCAAGGCGTTCCACACAACACCCCAACAATTTGACGAGATTTCGGTGCTGCAGCTTGGAAATAACCAACACCTCATTCATGAACTCTTCTACCCCTTGTCTAGAGGTTCCTGATAATCTTTTTATGGCTACTTCCTGTCCATCTTCCAGTGTACCCTGCAGTTAAAAGACGATAAGGTTAAACTTCATCCGTCCCAGTCATTTGTTTACCTTTGATTAAAATATCCTTAACGAAGAATAAAAAAGAGAAACAAATTATTGGAACAAAGGGAGTATCAGATAATGGACCAATATATTCCAATCTCCAAACTCTTATGGACAACTTCTAAATCCTACCTTATACACCGGACCGAATCCTCCTTGTCCAAGCTTATTACTTTCTTGGAAGTTGTTTGTAGCAGCAGAAAGTTTTTCAAACTTGAACAATGGTAGCTCTTCAAATTTATCAAGGCTTGGATTCTCCTCTAAGATGTCCAACGACGTATTGTTCCTCTTTGCTGATTATTTCAACAATCACAGGTTACTGTTAGCTTAAAAAAAAAATATTCTCTTTTAAGGTTTTGTAGATTTCCCTTTATACTGTTTGCTATATGCCTATAGCCAAAGGTTTGAAATTGAGTTGTCACCTTGTCTAGCCTTTCTTCTACACAAGAAATACAGAATGGCGACTAGTGTGGCTGCCCCTGAAACTGTTGTTACTGTAACAATTATTTTCAGCCTTTTGTTATCACCTGAAAACAAAAAAGATATTAGTGAAACCGAAGTTGTGTTGTGTCTTGTTTGAGAGAGGTAATTATTACCGAGGTAATATAGCTCGGAACAAAAGGAAAGATGAAGAAAAATATGGTAATGGATGCTGGAAAAAGGGGGTGATTTGGGACAACAATTACTCCAAACATGGAGGAATGTTTTAACCTAAGGAAAGATGGGTAACTATTACCCTCCTTTATTTCCACCCTTTGCCACCCTCACTTTCCTCCATTTTCCTTTTGTTTAGAGCTCTTACTACTCATATAGCAATTACTCTCAACCTAAGTAAGGCCTGAAAAGAAAATATTTGTCTAGAATTGCCCTCCTTCCCTTATCACAAGCAAGGCATGAGAAGAAAATGTTTACCTACGTTACCATAGTGCCGAGTCCCTAAGAAGAAAATATTTACCTAGCTCTGAATGTGAGAGCCGGAGGTATAAAGTGATGCCACTAGATGAAAACTGCTGTGTATCTATCAATTTTTCAGTCCAAGTCATGCATCCCACACCAATATCAAATGCATAAGCTAAGCATGAGCAGTTTGACAAGCACTGCCTCCTGCAGGCGTCTTGATCTAATCCTTGCAACCAATTAGTATCTGCTGGGGGTTTCATCATGGGGAGACTTAAAAACCCGTCCTCTTTGGTACCTTGTATCCCACAAAGCAATTGCTTCGTCCGGGTACACCCATTACTCCAATTTCCGGATTCCCACTCCTGTCTAACATTTGGCTCGAAGCCCTTCAGACTCTTACAAATCGGAGAACTCAGAGTGTTGCAGCTTCCATATTCTCCGCACTTTCCATAAAACCCACATTCATTATCCGGGGCTTCCCATATGGCATTCCATTCTCCCTTAGCATCATCCCAGTACTGATGTCTTGCAGTTCCTTGGTAGGATAACTCATAGTTTGTTAAATGGAATGGGGGATTATAAAACTCTAAGGAGGTGTTACCTTTGCCATCAGTCTGAATAATAATCCCATGACTTTGGAAATCAGGATCTGCAATTTCGATTCCGAGAAACGTGTTACCATTCCATGGCCCACTTCGATAATACCGGCGATCCTTGTCCGAAATAAAGAATTCCGGAAGAACACTAGGGCCAAGGGCAGTGAAAAATCGACCTTGAGAAGGATCTGAAGGGTTTTTCCATGCTTGGATGATAAGAGTTTTTACCAGTAACTTTGTTATAAGCGAGGCTCATATGGGGCAAAAGAATGTTTGTTGGATGATCAAAGTTTTGCCATATAATGTTATTATCATAACTGAACAACACTAAGTTTCCTGAATCTAGAAGCTGAGCTTTTGACATGTTAGTGGCCAACTGTGAGAGTGTGACATTTGATGACCAGAGGATATGCTTTTGACCACTTAGTACCTGAAGATTGCCATCCTTGGAAATTTGAAATGAACCAGATGAGTCGTTTAATGGGCTGTTCCTATTTGCAACCCACACTACTTTCATCATAGGAAGCTTATTATAGTAGATACCGACATAGTGATTTGTAGTGTTTGGTGGACTGAAAAATGCCAGTTTGAATGTTCCATTGCTGGAGACTATTGCTTCTGCATCTTTGAGGAAGTATGTGGTTGTGATGCTGTCTGAAGCATTGCAGATTATGTTTAAGTACGACAGAAAGAGAATTTTTCTCAAAGATGACATTGGTTTCAGAGTTTCAGTTTCTGGTGTTTAGAAAAGACGAGCTGGTTTTTCAAATTACAGACTGCGGTCAAGTACAACCTCTATTGGTCAATGAATAAACTGCCCCATAAAGTTTGTGAATTGACGAACTTGAAAGTTCAAAGTGCCATAATAATTAAAATGATTGAATTAAATTGATATTTCCCTGGACCGTGTATACAGCAAAATGTTGCATGCAGAAAAAAGCTTCAAATCAAGTAGTTCTCGATGTTACATGTATTTTTTTCCTTTTAAGTCTTGGTTTTAAGTTTCAACTCCTCTATCCCATTTATATTATCTCACTTGTTTTTCTTGATCAAACTGTGAGAACTTGTTTTTCATGATCAAACGTCTGATATATTAAATTAAATGTGACAATTAAACCCGGCATATTTCATATAGTTGGAAAAAAATTTACGGTCAAAGTTGTCACCGTCGATCATAAAGTTAAAAGGAGACTATATCAGATGTGGGTAGTATGGTTATTTGAATGACATGCCTGTGAGTCTGTGACACTGCTAGTTTCTTTTGAGTAGTTCATTATTCAGTCAGATTGAATATGGGTGAATGATAAACTGACCCAGCTAAGTCTAGAGCTGTCAACCTCGAGCTTCAATGTTGAAAGCAATATGACTATATGAGGCAAATTCATTGTTATGATGTCACATTTATAAGTTTAAACAAATGTCAATATGGTGTGTTTGACTTTGATGGTTATGTCAGATACGTTGCTGGAAAGTTCTTGCATAAAGAATGGTGTTGCCATTAATGCGGAGTATCGTAATATACGAGTTTGCAAGACATTACAGGTCAGAAATAACACTGTAAACCTATTTCAGTAATGCCATTATATGTATGTATCTTCATCCTTTCAGCTTTAATTGATGTGATTATAGGAGGACCTCTCTCTGTCATATGTTGTTTTGCTAATGTTATGTACAGTTGCTTTAATTAATGTGATTATTAGAATATTAGGAATTGACCTAAGAAATGGAGACTGAAAGTTTACATTTACAATTTATTATGATAACTTGTCATATGAAGTATAGATAATCAACTATCCATCCAAATTTTATTTTATTTTAAATTTTTACTAATATGCTTAACGAGTTAGAAATGCATGGCTAGCTAACAGTCGTGGAGGAGTCGAGTTATATTTTCTCCGAGGAGTCAGTTTAATGGGCTGCTTGTGTTTGTAACCTAGACTATTTGAATGACGGTAAAGCTCACTGTGGCCAGATACCGAGATTAGTGACATAGTGGCTCGTAGTGTTTGATGGACTGAAAACTGTTAGCTTCAACATTCTATTTCTGGAAACTATTATGTTGATTCTGGAACTGTGATGAAGTACAGTAAGCAGTGCCATTACTTTTAGATGGCGGGCTTACCATGAAGTGCGGCACAGCGATTCTCAGTCTAGTGGTTTGTGAGAGAATCTTTGAATAAATGAAACGAAATGAGTGAGACAGAGGAAGTACTAGAAGTTGACCAAATGAAAAATATACATAGTAGTTAAAATAGAAGCTAGTGCTCAAATAGTAAAGTATTAAGAGGCCCGAAATAGAATCCTTGACAAAGATTGAGTGTATGAACGTGGCTGGACGTGAATTTTATATTCTACTTCTGCTGGAAACTGTAATATTTAGGAGGTGCGCCTGTTAAGGAGTTGAGGTTTTGTTGTTGCACTCCTATATACATTTGAAGTATAGTTTGAGAAAAAAAAATGGTACAGTAATGAAACAGAATATTAGTGATGGAAAGCCTGTTAGCTTACAACAATCTTAAGTAAAACTTTCTAATATTTCAAATAGCTTATGAGATTTTTTAATAACTTGCGACAAGGATGCTTTCTTCTAGAACTTCTAGCGGAGACTACACTAAGCGCGCTCATAAATTTTCAGTTTCAAAACCTGTTGTTCTTAAAACCTTGAACCTATCGACCACTAATATTAGTGATGGAAAGCCCATTAATGGAACATGTCTGGTGGCTTTGCATATGGGTATTTGATGTATCGCGCATAAATCGAGTGAAACCTGGTGGCTTAGGCTTTTCAAAGCTTGAACTTGGCGAACTAAGCTTTGCGATGACATCCGAGATGTCTGGTCTATCTTGAGCATATTCCTGAACACAAAGAAGCCCCACATGTATGCATTTTGAGATCTCTGCTTCAAAACCTTGATAAGCTATTACCGGATCAATCAAAGAAATGTCGTTGTCCTCATTCCATTGTTTCCATACCTACGTAAATGAGATATATAAGAAGAAAAGCAAAGGATGAACCAGTTAAGGCCATATTTTTTTTGCTAGGACTTACATATCCTAGAAGGCTCAATGACGACTCGTCAAACCATCGAGTCCTTTTGCCAGTTATTATCTCCAACAACAAGACTCCAAAGCTAAATACATCTGACTTTTCAGAGAAACGCCCTTCAATTGCATACTCAGGAGGCATGTAGCCGCTGCATTAAGTAATTGCAGAACACTAAGCCAATATATAATAGTAAGTACTTCTCTTTGTCTCTTAGAACAGGCTGACTGAAAACCAAACAAGAATTAAAATTAGAAACTCACTATGTTCCTACAACCCTTGTGGTGTCTGCTTCGCTTTGGCTACCTCTAAAAATCCGTGCCATTCCAAAATCTGAAATTTTTGGGGTGAGGTTCTCATCAAGCAAAATGTTGGCAGCCTTGAGATCTCTGTGAATGATTTTGAGACGTGAATCTCGATGAAGATAGAGAAGGCCTCGGCATATCCCTTCTATAATACTGTAACGTTTCTTCCAATCAAGGATTCCTTTTTTCTGAGGATCTGGTCAAGAAGGTCAATAGTTAACCTTTCAGTAGTTTATAATACGATAGTTAACCTTTCAGTAGTTTGCCGGTTATTAAGATCTTGAAATAATTCAGAAGGTACACGAACCAAAAAGAAATGCATCCAAACTTTTGTTGGGCATGTAGTCATAAATTAGCATTCTTTCATGGCGTTCTACGCAGCAGCCCAAAAGTTTGACAAGATTCCGATGCTGAAGTTTAGAAATCACCAACACCTCGTTCATGAACTCTTCTACTCCTTGTGTAGAGGTTCCTGATAATCTTTTTATTGCTACTTCCTGTCCATCATCCAATGTTCCCTGCAGTTAAATATATGGCTAGGTTCTCAGGCAATGCACTGATAAATTTTAAGTTCTTTCAGGCTAGCATAATTCCCTACCTTGTACACTGGACCGAATCCTCCTTGTCCAAGCTTATTACTGTCTTGGAAATTGCTTGTTGCAGCTGCAAGTTTTTCAAACTTGAACAATGGTAGCTCTTCAAATCTTTCAAGGCTTTGATTTTTCTCTGCTGATTTTTTCATCAATGACAAGTTACTATTAGCTTTAGGAAACAAATCTTAAGGTTTGAGAATTCCCCGTCAATGTTAGCTATATCCAAGGGTTTTGATTTGAGTTGTCACCTTGTTTAGCCTTTCTTCGACACAGGAAGTAGACAATGGCCACTAGTGTGGCCCCTGAAACTGCTGTGACTGTGACAATTATTTTCAGCCTTTTGTTAATACCTGAAAACAACGGAGATATTTTATGGATCTAAAGGTGTGCTTCATTTTTTATACCAAGGGATTGAGAACTCAGAACAAAAGGAAAGATGAAGAAAACGGTCGTAGTGGATGGTGGAGAAAGACGGTGATGGGGGCAATTACTCCAATATGGGGATAATGTATTAACCTATGGGCTTTGGGTAATTACTACCGCCTCTAATCATGTATGGAGAAACTATTGCTCTCATCGTAAGCAAGTTCCGAGCAGAAAACATTTACCTACAATTACCCTCATCCAAGCAATGCCTGAGAAGAAAACATTTTTCTACAATTATGCTTTTCCTAGCCCCTAAGAAGAAAACAATTACCTAGCTCTGAATGTTCCAGCCGTAAGTATAAGTCCACGCCGTTAGATGAAAATTGTTGTGTATCTATTAATTTTCCACTCCAAGTCATGCATCCCAAACTAATATCAAATGCATAAGCTAAGCATGAGCAGTTTGACAAGCATTGGCTCCTACAAGCGTTTTGATCCAATCCTTGCAACCCGTTAGTATTTGCTGGGGGTTTCATATTCGGTAGACTAAAAAATACGTCCTCTTTGGCAGCTTGTATTCCACAAAGCAATTTCTTCTTCCGAGTACACCCACTGCTCCAATTTCCTTTGCTCCATTCTTGCCTAATCTTTGGCTCAAAACCCTTCAGACACCTACAAATTGGCGAACTCAGAGAGTTGCAGCTTCCATATTCTCCGCACCTTCCATAAACGTCACATTCGTTTGTTGGGGCCTGCCATAAGGCATTCCAATCTCTCTTAGCATCATCCCAGTACTGTTGTACTACAATTCCTTGGTAGGATAACTCATAATTTGTTAAAGGGGATGAAGGATCAGAATACTCTACTGAGGTGTTTCCGTGGCCATCAATCTGAATAGTAATCCCATGAGTTTGGAAGTGGGGAGTTTTAACTTCGATCCCTAGGTAAATGTAACCATTCCACGGTCCGCTTCGATAATACGGGCGACCCATGTCCCAAATAAAGACCTCAGGAAGAACACTAGGACCAAGGCCAGCGACAAATCGTCCTTGAGAAGGATCTGAAGGGTTTTTCCATGATTGGATTGTTGAGTTTTTACCAGTAGCTTTGTTATAAACAAGGCTCATATGGGGCAAAAGAGTGTTTGTTGGATGATCAAAACTCTGCCATATAATGTTATTATCGGAACTGAACAACACTAAGTTTCCTGAATCTAGAAGCTGAGCTTTCGACATATTAGTAGCTACCTGGAAGTTTGTGACATTTGATGACCAGAGCATATGCTTTTGACCGTTTAATACCTGAAGATTGCCATCCTTGGAAATTTGAAATGAACCAGATGAGTCGTTTAATGGGCTGTTCCTGTTTGCAACCCACACTACTTTCATCACAGGAAGCTTATTATAGTAGATGCCGACATAGCGATTTGTACTGTTTGGTAAACTGAAAAATGCCAGTCGGAATGTTCCATTGCTGGAGACTATTGATTCTTCATTTTTGAGGAAGGTTGTGGTGTTGATGCTGTCTGAAGCGTTGCAGGTTATGTTTAAGAAAGACATTAACAGAAGTACTCTCAAAGGTGACATTGGTTTTAGTTTCTGGTGTTAAGAAAAATGAACGGTTTTTTTTTTTGGGTGTGTACCATCCGGTTTAGTCCGGAGTCGAGCCGGGTAGGACCACTAGGGCGGTATAGTTCTTATGAGTAATTTCGGATGTTATTTGTATGCCCGCCCTTCAAGTCTTAGTTTCAACTCCTCCATCCAATGTATATTATATCATTTGATTTTCATGGTCAAACAATGTCAATTTTGACTGCTGTTTTCTCAATATAAAGTAGTTGGTCTGATATAGACAGTATTGTTATTATAATGTCATGCCTGTGACACATGTCTGACAAAGTCAAATGGGGATAGTATAACTATTGGTGAGTGTAAAACTGGCCCAGTTGACTCTCGAGCCGTCAAGCTTGAAAGTTCAAAGTAATACTCAGGACACAAATTGATTATTCTGATGTGACATTCAATGGTTGAACAAGTGAGTATGTGATGTGTATGTTTTTTTATGGTTATATCAGATACGCTGCTTGAAAGGTATTCTTGCTTAAAGAATGGTGTTGCAATCAATGGGAAGCCCGGAGTATCATATTACCTGATATTCCAAGACATTGCAGGTCATTTTTAACGGCGTCAAAACGATGCAGAATTAACATACTTTGCTGCATAGTTGTAAGTCCTCCTGGATTGTTTCTGCTCAATGATTATGATACTATGATGCTTTAAACTCTCCATGTTTTTCTTTTTGTTATTTACTGCCTTTTCTTCGAACAATGTAAATTAGTAATTCGATTGATGTTACGTGATTGTGTTTCTGAGTCATTACTCATTAGTATTAACTGGTCTTGACTCCTGACCAAGTTGGATTCTGAGTCTAATTTTGTTCTTTGTTATGTTGATTGAATTCAGGCTCCTTCTGTAATTGTTTCTCTTCAGCTTGTGCTGGGCTGGCAGGTCAGTGCTTTTTTCCCCTTTCTCACACCCTTGCACTGAAACGGAAAAGCAATCGGCCATATGGGCCTGTTGCCAACGTCTTTGACTCTATAGAACCGGTATCTCAAGTCCTGTAGGATTAAGTTCTAGTATAGTAGTATGACATATAATGCAAACTCCAGAGCTGAGCGCTTGGCTTTTTTTTTTTTTTAAAATTCTAGTTTTTAATACTAGATGAATATTGAATACGGAGTAACAAAGTACAACATAACAGTAAGAATGTTATCTGAGTACATCAAGGGACCCGTAATTAAATGTTTGAGTAAGTGGAGTCAGATGTAAGCAACCGTTTATATGCGTTAACACTGAGAGGTTGGTTCATTATGACCCATAATGAAAATTTTGAGGTGAATTTCGTTTAATGACTTTGCTTTATTATGTCGTATGAGCAACCAGTTAGTGTGTCATTTTGCTTTATTCTAGGAGTCTATCATAAGCAAAACCAAAGAATGCCCAGTCTTCGATTCCACTGGAAATGTGAACAATGATGTAATAAACAGGCTTTTGAATGAGCTTTGTTTTAACTATCCAGGTGGTGCAGTTCCAGCTTTAACTCAGCTTGCATCATCATCAGATCATGCTGCAACGTCGACTTCACCATTGACGCCTTCTCAAGATGACTAGAAACACCAATATACAAGTTCCTCAACATTGTAATGGTGTAGCTGGTTAAGGACCGAGAGACAGACAAAGTTACCCTTTCTCCGGTGTTGGTATCGTTCAGGAGCATTTCTTCTTGGCCTGTAAGGCTGGCTCCCCTAATTCTCTCCACGACCCAATTTAAATTTATCGGATTACCTCACTTACATTTTCTGCATAACCGGATGGTGGGTCAACTTTGTGTATGTGGCTCAACTCTCATGGCTTGGAAAATACTTTACCATACCACATGAATTCTATATTTGATGAACGTGAGATGTTTTTTTTTTGTTATACCAAAAGATCTACTCTTGTTAATAAAAGATCATACGACATTTCCACGGTTTACGGAGTACTCCCTCCGTCCCGGTCATAGTTAATAGTATCTAAGTTTTATGTAAAAGAGTTACTATCTCCTTTCTTTTAGGACCTCTCTCTCTCTAACCCCCCTCTCTCTCTCAAACAAAAACCCTAAAAAAATCCTCCTAATTGTCCCGCCGCCTCCACCTTCCACATATAGCCCACCCTTCTTCCTCTACCTAATCGCCGGAGATTGGTCCATTTCATGGCATATCTCCGGCGATCGTCACATCTCTAGTCTTGTTTTGCCCCTTTCTTTTCTGACCTCACTCCTTTGACGGATTTCTGTTTGGCGTACCGCGTTACTTCATCGCTTGTTTGTTTGGTTGCAACGGTGGTCGCCTCATCGTGTTTCTTTGATCTTGTCTCTCCGTCTCCTCGTCCTGTCACCGTTGGTCCTGCATGCAACCCAGGGGTGTCCCCCCCTCCTTTCCCCCACCCCTGGTATGGCTTCTTTTTTCTGTTGTTGTCCGTGTCGATGAGCATAGCTTGTCTGGTTGCGTCGATGGTCTGGGGCTGATATGGTGATCCCCCTCATTTCCCCCACTTATCGGTCCCTTTCCTTTGTCACTTTTGTCCGTCAGTGTCGTCGCTGTTGTTTTTTGTGGTAGTGATCTTGGATTGATTTGGTGATCCCCCAATTTCCCCCACCAATTCGTCTTTTTCCTTGTGTCACCGGTGTCCTCTCGGCTAGTCTTGTTGCATGTAAGGTCCTGGTCCTGGGAGGATTCGTTTGGGAAATGGGTTCTTTTGTTTGTTTCTGATGTGTGCTGGCCAGATGAGCCATGCGTGAAGTGTCCGTTGTGTCCGTCGCTTTTTCGGTTGGAGTGAGGTCATGGGTGTTAGGGTTCTTTCCGTCTGTTTAAGATGTGCTTGGTAGGATGGAGTCGGGGTTTGGCTGTGAATTGTGATGTTGGTTGAGTCGGATGCGGTGGTTTCCACTTCTTGTTTGATGTTTAATCTTTGTTTACTTTGTTTTCCAGTATTTCGTATAATAATCTTTGGGTTTTCCTTTGGTGCCCCTTTATGGATGTTTTGGGTGTCATGTCCCATTATCCTTAGGGTCTGCATAGGCGTCAATATCCTTTGCACCATTTCGTTCCTAAATAAAGGACTATGGTTTGGCTATGTTGTGAGCTATGTCCGATTTACCACAAAGTGGAGTTTTGTGGTCTTGACAAGGGATTTGGTAAAGGGGTATTCTTTACTTGTTGTCGTTTGGCACGGCTGCCTAGATTGTTGGTCATCTGGTTGGTGTGTTAGATCACCTAGATGTAGTTGGAGTTTTCTCTTGTCCGGATGTAGGTGCTCTTTTTATCATCATGTAAAACAGGAAAGGAGAATTACCGTTTCCAAGGAAAATCACAACCAAGAGGATGAATCTCCAAGACACAGTTTGTCTACTTTCCTCGAAAGTAGATCCTCCACCCAAAAATTTCTATGTCCTTATGGCGTAAGTGTGTCTTGTTGCAGCCTTGCAGGTACTCCTCTGAACATTTTATTTAGAAGAGAAAAGAAATGTTCGTGAAATTGGCCATCGTCCCTTCAAGAAGCGTGCTTTGCTTGTCAACACCAACCATAATTTAAGCTCTCTTATTGTAATAATTAATGTACTTTGTTGTTTTATGTTGTAGTTTATAGGTATGGCTTAGTGAGCGATACCGCTATAATGTAAAACTCCAATCTTTCCGGCTATTAAACAAAAAAGTTAATTATCTATTTTCTTTTTTGGTAGATTTTTTTGGGGTATCTTCCTTGTGTGAGTGGAGTGTGTTTTGAGTGGTCCAAATCACTCATTTATATTCTCTTGGTCTTTGTTTCAAAAGGAGTAGATAACTCTTGATCGAGATGGAGAGAGTACTAAATTTGAATACACAAATTCTCATTGAAGACGGGCACTATCCGTCACAAGCTGAAGACGGATAGTGCCCCTCTCATAATATGTAAGTGGCATTATCCATGTGGTGCTCCATTTTCTTCCTACTTACCCTCCCACTTGCCTTATTGTGAGAGAAGCATTATCCAAAACGCTTTAAATTGAATATATACTTGTATGGACTAAGAAAAACAAGCATCCAAATCGCTAAATTAGGTATCGTTTGGTTGATGGCCTATAACTCTGAGCTTTTTAGGTTTCTATTTTTTAAAAAGACTTTCTTTAACCTCACCGTATGAAGAAGACGAGTTTTATTTGATGCGGATATGGTGTATGGTGTGCGAGTTAGAGATTCTCTATCCGACTTTTGTCTCTATTTTCAGTCCTATTACCTTGTGATACATTCTCCTTACATAATTTAAACGATAGTTCACAAAGACGGATAATGAGATACAAAATGAAACGCAAAATGGAACAGAAAATTCGTTGTCTAGTGATTGATTGAACAAAAATTATTTGTGAAAATAAATATCAACCCTTTTAACAGGAAATTAAATGGTTTGAGAAAAATGTGAAGGATTTGAGAGGTGATATTCATACTCATTCCATGTGTTCGAAACCCATCAAGATCACCCTTTATGACTTACTTTTAGAGCTGGCAAGCCTGGCCTAATCTGATCCAAGTAAATCAACTCGACAGAATTCAAAAATTTTACAAACCGAAACCTAGTCGATGATGATCCATAACCCGACACGGCCAGATGACCAATGACCTGATCCCGACCCGATCAGATATGAACCCGACCCGATATTGACCCGATTAGATTGATGACTCAACAATTACTAAGCTAAATATTGATCAAAAATGAAAACAATTTGGTGTTTAATTTTATATGTTTGGCTTAATAATGAAGTAATTATACTAAATATTGGCAAATAATGGTTGAAAACTAAATTTGATGGTCAAAAATTGAAGTAATGAGATAAAGTAACTTGACTCAATAATGATCCGACCAGATCCGATACAACATTTGACGCAAAATGACCCGACCCTATAACGACCCTACCTAAAATAACCTGAACCCGATATAAACCGACCCAATTTACCGATTGCCACCTCTAGAGAATAGAGACTCTCCAATGACCTGTCAAAACGGGTCACTCGGGTCGGGTACGGGTCGGGTCAGTTTGGGTCGGGTCATTTCGGGTCTGCCACATATTTCGGGTCGGGTTGGGTCGGATCGGGTCAATTTCGGGTTTCGGGTCAATTTCGGGTGACCTGTTGTCGGGTCATTTCGGGTCGGGTCATTTTCGGGTATAGGTCATTTTGGGTCGGGTTGCTTTTGAGTTAATGGCTAAGCACTTAAATTAATACTATTTTGATTAAGAAATGCTATTTTGCAAATTTAACCATTTATTAGGGATTATTGTAACCAATGAAACTTTATTTTGATATATATAGTATTAATATGAGTTAGTACTAGTCGTTTCGGGCATTTTGGGTCACTTCAAGTCATTTAGGATCAGATAAGTTATGAGTCGGGTCTTTTCGGATTGGGTCACCTCGGGTCGGGTCAACATTGGGTCAGACAATGTTCGGGTCGGGTCTGGGTCGGGTCGGGTCAATTCGGATTTCGGGTCATATTCGGGTCAAGCAAGTCCGGGTCATTTTCGGGTCTCGGGTCAGCCTTTTCGGGTCGGGTCATTCGGGTCTGGCCCATTTTGCCAGGTCTGAGTCTCCATTGAGCTGAAATTAAGTCCAAAAAGACGGGGCCTTCTCCAAATAAAAGAGAGAGAAAACGGTTTCATTGAAGTGTAGAGAAGTCTACAACTTCCATCGAATATTTGGCGCGCAATACTCGACGACTGTCAAAATGGCTTCCATACCAAAATGCAGTTAATTTCAACCCTAATCGTTGCTTATGCAATTGCAATCGGATTCTAATTACCAGGTTCTTCCCTAATTTCTCTTCATTTGCAATCGGATTCTAATTACCAGGTTCTTCCCTAATTTCTCTTAGTTTCCGCATGATTTTCGCGATTTCTCACATTGTTATAGAATGCTGTTGTTAATTACTGAATGCAAGTTTATGCAATTAGATCGTGATTTTTTTGAATTCCTGTCATGCTGTCAATTTTTCTTTTGTAATTCTAATGTTATTTAGACATTGCTCATCTGATTGAATGTGGAAGAAGAATATTTTAGGTTTCATCATGCATATAAGTTGCGGTAATAAGCTAGGGATGACGGTCTCACTCTTACCCGTGGATAATCGTCAAAGGAATGACGATTTTTCTAAAAAATTAGGGTAAAATATGGATGAAGGCCTAATCCTTTTACAGTTGGTCTTAATTAAGATAGGCATATCCGTTTTATTTCTGAATCGGATCCAAATACTAGCATAGGATAAAAGTGGGGACTAGGGATTTGCCTATAATTGCTCGCTTTTTGACCCGTTTTAGTGGTAGAACGGATATACCCCATCTTAGACAAGAATTTGTGATCCTTTCCGTTAATTGTTATTGTTGGAGAATCTACTGTTTTAGCGAGGCCCTGAACCTATCCAATCCTTTTAGTTATGCCACTATGCGTCCGGTGTTGTCTTCAGACCACTCGTCTTTTCAGACAATTAACGTTTTATGTTGTTAAATTCGTCTGATTCGTGAATTTCATGCCTTTGAAACCTCATAGTAGAAACAAACAGACACGGACTGACAATTACATTAAAATTGACCTCACCCGCTACTCCGCTAGCACTTTTGTCTACACCCTTGTTTCTAGGACATCCACTTGGTCAATGAGTTAAAACTCTGTTGTTTCATGCCTATGTACATTACTAGAAGTACAGTATGAGAATAGTATGGTAAAAAAAAAACACAATATTGTTACTGCTATAGAGTGATAAATACAAAAAATGTCAACTTACAAATTTACAATAGTTTCTAATATAATGTATGAAGTACTTGCAGTAAAATTTTCCAAAATATTTTGTAGTATAATTATAGGCAAAGGCATCAATGCCTATATTCATGCTCTTTTTGAGAACTTCTTGTGGATGTTACATAATGGAGGCTCATAAGTGTTCAGTTTCGAAACAAATTCTGATGTTCTTAGAATCCCTGAACCTATCGACCACTGATATTTGTGATGGAAAGGCCATTTGTGGAACTTGTCTTGTGGCTTTGCGTACTAGTACTTGATGCATCACGCTTAAATCGAGTGAAACCTGGTGGCTTAGGCTTTTGAAAGCTTGCCGTATTTGACGCACTAAGCTTTGTGATGACATCTGATATGTCTGGTCTATCTTGAGCATATTCCTGAACACAAAGAAGCCCCACATGTATGCATTTTGAGATTTCTGCTTCAAAACCTTGATAAGCTATTATTGGATCAATCAAGGAAATGTCATTGTCCTCATTCCACTGTTTCCATACCTACATCAATGAGATATATAAGAGGAAAAATCAAAGGATAAACAAGTTAAATTCATTTATCTAGGCAGGACTTACATATCCTAGAAGGCTCAATGACGACTCATCAAACAATCGAGTCTTTTTACCAGTTATTATCTCCAACAACAAGACTCCGAAGCTAAATACATCTGATTTTTCAGAGAAACGCCCTTCGATTGCATATTCAGGAGGCATGTAGCCACTGCAATAGGTAAGAATATTAAGTCAATATATAGTTAATAGTAAGTACGTGTAGTTCTTTTGGTCTCTTAAAACAGGATGATTGAAATCCAAACAAGAATGTATATTAGAACTCACTATGTTCCCATAACCCTTGTGGTATCAGCCTCAATTTGGCTACCTCCGAAAATCCGTGCCATGCCAAAATCCGAAATTTTTGGGTTGAGGTTTTCATCAAGCAAAATGTTGGCAGCCTTGAGATCTCTGTGAATGATCTTGAGACGGGAATCTCGATGAAGATAGAGAAGGCCTCGGCTTATCCCTTCTATAATATTGTAACGCTTCTTCCAATCAAGGATTCCCTTTTTCTGAGGATCTGGTCAAGAATTACAATAGTGAGCTCCTCAATAGTTTATAATACCATAGTTGAAAAATAATGAGGGAAAAGAAGGATTCTGATTTTTTTTTTAAATCATGGAATATTTCGTAAGATGTACGAACCAAAAAGAAATGCATCCAAACTTTTGTTGGGCATGTAGTCATAAATGAGCATTCTTTCTTGGCCTTCTACACAGCAGCCCAACAGTTTGGCGAGATTTCGGTGCTGAAGCTTGGAAATAACTATCACCTCATTCATGAACTCTTCTACCCCTTGTTTAGAGGTTCCTGATAATCTTTTTATAGCAACTTCCTGGCCATCTTCCAGTGTACCCTGCAGTTAAAACAGATGATAAGGTTGTACTTCTTCCGTCCCAATCATTTTTTTTACCATTGATTAAGATACCCCTCACAAAGAATAAAAAAGGTAAACAAAATAGCAAATGATTGGAACAAAGGGAATATCAGATAATGGACCAATATATTCCAAACTCTTTTGGACAACTTTTAAACCCTACCTTATACACCGGACCAAATCCTCCTTGCCCAATCTTATTACTTTCTTGGAAGTTGTTTGTTGCAGCAGAAAGTTCTTCAAACTTGAACAATGGTAGCTCCTCAAATTTATCAAGGCTTGGATTACGCTCCAAGATATCCAAAGACATATTTTTCCTCTTTGCTGATTATTTCGACAATCACAAGTTACTGTTAGCTTTTACAAAAAAAAAAATTATGGTTTCAAGATTTCCCTTTATAGTATTTAGTTATATCCATTATCCAAAGGTTTTGAAATTGAGTTGTCACCTTGTTTAGACTTTCTTCTACACAAGAAGTACACAATGGCAACTAATGTGGCTGTTCCTGAAACTGCTGTAACTGTAACAATTATTTTCAGCCTTTTGTTATTACCTGAAAACAAAGCAGACATATATGAATCCGAAATTGTGCTGCATTTGGTCTTGTTTGGGATGAGGTAATTATTACTGAGGTGATGTAGCTCAGAAGAAAAGGGAAAATGAAGAAAATTGTGGTAATGGATGGTGGAAAACGGGGGTGATGAGGACGGCAATTACTCTAATCCTTTATCGAGAAACTATATGCTTCCTTTCTTTTATTTCCGCCTTTTGCCACCATCACTTTCCTTATGTTTTTATCTCTTACTACTCATATAACAATTACCCTCAACCTAAGCAAGGCCCGAGAAGAAAACATTGGTTTACAATTGCCCTCATCCCAAGCAAGAAAACATTTACCTAGCTCGGAATGTGACAGCCGGAGGTATAAATTGACGCCACTAGATGAAAACTGCTGTGTATCTATCAATTTTTCAGTCCAAGTCATGCATCCCACACCAATATCAAATGCATATGCTAAGCATGAGCAGTTTGACAAGCACTGGCTCCTGCAAGCGACTTGATCTAATCCTTTCAACCAATTAGTATCTGCGGGGGGTTTCATCGTGGGGAGACTTAAAAACCCGTCCTCTTTGGCACCTTGTATTCCACAAAGCAATCGCTTTGACCGGGTACACCCATTACTCCAATTTCCTGATTTCCACTCCTGGCTAACTTTTGGCTTAAAGCCCTTCAGACACTCACAAATCGGAGAACGCAGAATGTTGCAGCTTCCGTATTCTCCGCACTTTCCATAAAGCCCACATTCATTATCTGAGGCCTGCCATATGGCATTCCAATCTCCCTTAGCATCATCCCAGTACTGTTGTGTTGCAGTTCCTTGATAGGATAACTCAAAGTTTGTTAAAAGAAATGGGGGATCAAAAAACTCTAAGGAGGTGTTACCTTCGCCATCAGTCTGAATAATAATCGCATGACTTTGAAAGTCTGGAAGTGCAAGTTCGATTCCAAGAAACGTGTTACCATTCCACGGCCCACTTCTGTAATTCGGGCGACCCATGTCCCAAATAAATACCTCGGGAAGAACACTAGGACCAAGGCCAGCCACAAATCGTCCTTGAGAAGGATCTGAAGCGCTTTTCCATGCTTGAATTGGAGAGTTTTTACCAGTAGCTTTGTTATAAACAAGGCTCATATGGGGCAAAAGAGTGTTTCCTGCATGATCAAAACTCTGCCATATAATGTTATTATCGGAACTGTACAACACTAAGTTTCCCGAATCTAGAAGCTGAGCTTTCGACATATTAGTGGCCACCTGTAAGAGTGTGATATTTGATGACCAGAGGATATGTTTATGACCATTTAATACCTGAAGATTACCATCCTTGGAAATTTGAAATGAACCAGATGAGTCATTTAATGGGTTATTCCTATTTGCAACCCACACTACTTTCATCATAGGAAGCTTATTATAGTAAATACCGACATAGCGATTTGTAGTGTTTGGTGGACTGAAAAATGACAGTCTGAAAGTTCCATTGCTGGAGACTATTGATTCTTCACCCTTGAGGAAGTTTGTGGTGTTGATGTTGTCTGATGCGTTGCAGATTATGTGTAAGGAGGACAGAAATAGAAGTACTTTCAAAGATGACATTGGTTTCAGTTTCTGGTGTTGACAAAAAACTGAACTGATTTTGTTTTCTTTTGATGTATACCAAACCGGATTTGAGTTGGGTAGGACCACTAGGGCGGTAAAGTTTTCATGAGTAATTTTTATTGTTTCTTGTATGCCCGTCCTTCAAGTCTTAGTTTGAGGTGATGACGTGGCATACCCGCCATATAAACATATCTTTTCTCAAAGTTTTATAAGTGCCTATTTGACATTGTGTATTTTAAGGAAGATATATTGTCTTGATTCAATGGTCAACCCGTTACGGGTTGAGTTTCGACCTGCTAATGACGGGTCAAAACGGGTTTGGGTTGAAAAAATCAGCTTATTTTTGTGTCGGGTTACGATCAGTTTTCGGGCCATATCTGACAGGTCTATTTGATTTTCATGGTCAAACAATGTCAATTTTGACTGCTATTGCTGTCGCGTATCTCTCGGGGTTTGGTCTCTCAAAGGTGTATCGTCCTAGGCTGCTAATGAGAGATGTTCTTCGTTAACAAAAATTTTGACTGCTCTTTCCTCAATATAAAGTAGTTAAAGTAGTTGGTCTGAGTATTATTATTATTATTATTATTATTATTATTATTATTATTATTATTATTATTATTATTATTATTATATCTTGCCTGTGATACATGTCTGACAAAATCAAATGGAGTTAGTATATAAATAGTAAAATTGACCGAGTTGACTCTAGAGTCTAGACTCTAGAAGTCTAGAGCTGTCAAGCTTGAAAGTTGAAAGTAATGACACAAATTGATTGATTATTTTCATGTGACGTTCAATGGTTGAACAACTGATATGTGATGTGTATTTCTGTAATGGTTATATGATCAGATGCGTCGCTTGAAAGAATGGTGTTGCAATCAATGGGGAGTCCGAACTCTGGAGTATCGTATCACCTGAATTTGGAAGACATTGCAGGCTGCAAAGCTACTTCATTTGTACCATGCTAATATGTATCATCTTCATCCTTGGGAGATATTTTAATGACGTCAAGACGATATCACTTATCAGAATTAACATACTTTGCTGCATAGTTGTAGATGAACGATATTCAACATCTTTGTAATTCCTGCATGCTGGATTGTTTCTGCTCAAAGATTATGATTCTACGATGCTTTAAACTCGGACAATGTAAAATGTAAAATTAGTAATTTGATTGATTGTACGTGATAGTGTTGTTCCTGAGTCATTAATTAGGATTAACTGGTCTTGACTATGTTGATTGTATTCAGGCTCCTCCTGTAATTGTTTTCTCTTCGGCTTGTGCTGGGCTGGCAGGTCAGTGGCTCAGTGCCTTTTCCCTTTCTCACATTCTTGCACTGAAACGGAAAAGCAGTCGGCCATATGGGCGAGCCTGTTGCCAACGTCTTTGACTCGGATCTATTGAACCGGTATCTGAAGTCCTGTAGGATTATAGTGAATTACTGAATTAGTGAGAGTATAGTAGTATGCCATATGTGAGATGCCATATAACTTATAAGTAAGATAACGCATGCTCCACAGCTTGAGCGCCTTTTTTTTTTTTTTTAAATATCAATTCTAGTTTTTAACACTAGCAGGGTCGTCTCGGAGATTAAGATGGCCCCGTGCGAAATTTAAAAATGAGGCCCTTGTAATATTAAAACAAAAAAAGATACAAATTTGTAATAATTTTTTTTTTTTTTATATATCCAATGCCAAAGGTACATAAGTTTTGAATTAATTAAACCAAATAATGGTTGAAAACTGAACTTGATGGTCAAAAATTAAAGTAATACGATAAAATAACTTGACTCGATAATGACCCGACTAGACCCGATACAACATTTGAAGCAAAATGACCCGACCCTATAATGAACCTCCCTAAAATAACTTGAATCTGATATGACCCGACCAAAACCTGACCCAGTTAACCGATTGCCACCTCTAGAGACTTTAGACCTTCCTCTTTTCGACAAAAAAGAGCTGAACTGAACTAAATAAAAATGAAATGAACCGAATTGAGTTGAAATTAGAGATGATCATTTGTGGGCTTGGGCCGGATATAGATAGCCCTATACTTGAAAAAATTGTCTGGCGGGCCTAATTTTGCTAGCCGTATCCATTATTGCGGGCCATGTTTGATTGTCCAAACCCGCCTATTTAAATAGGTGGGCCGGCCCGCGGGCTCATGGACTGAAAATTAAAATGAAAAATCCGTTGTCAATTTCAACAAAATTATCTACAGCAACCCTCCTATAGGACCGTCCTATAGTATAAGACGGGTCCAATAGGTGTGATCAGCCCAACAAAACAGTACATTAAGAAAACGTAATTTATTTTCGCAGTACGATTTTTACTCATTACAGTACTTTTTGTACCGAAGTTTCCATTTCTCTACCTTTACTAAAAAATCAAATTCAACTCTCTCTCCCTTCTCTCTAAACCTTAACCTTATCAACTTCTTCAAAAATCTTCAATTATAAACGATTATTCGAATGAAGAGCAGATATTTAATTCGTTACAATCATATTAATAATTTAATTGATTCTTTTTTTTCAATTTTATTCCTTTTTAATAAGAGTTTATGTCTAAATTAATTAAGGGCTAATGATTAGGGTGGTAAGGTGGGGTCGACGGTGGTCAGCGTCCCCGGTGTGGTTTGACGGTGGTCCGCTGGTGACGTAAGAGTGGGCGTTCGAGCGGTGGTACGGCCGTGCGAAGGATAGTATGGAAAGTAGCAAAGTATATACATACTGTATATATCAACGATTCAGTGTAGTACATGGTTTGATTTTCAATGTACCGTATGTCTGTATGTATAATTGCTTTGATTTGTCTATTTTTTTTAATTTTTTCACAACCCAGAATACACAGCAACACATGCATTCCCTTTCTCAATAGGGTATGTATGCTTCATTATAAGGGCAAGTGAATAAGTGATTGGTCAGAGTTCATTACTAGACTATTGAAACCAGTGAAGTTAGTAGTAGACGAGAGCCAAAATATAATGCATCTAAGATATAAAATCGACGAAATACGGTAGTCATGACTTGTTTTCAAAATGAATGAATTTTTTTCCGATGTAGTACCTACGTTTATGATTACAGTACATGTATGTAAAGATAAATTATTTAGAGAGAATATACTAGAGAGAGATTAGAGAGGGAAAATGAGAGGAGAAATAAGAGGGATATAATTGTCAATAGCGTACTGCGATGAGAAAAATATGTACTGCGAAAATCAGCACCCTAAGAAAATACACAACTCAAAGTCTTCCTCCCATCCCAACCGTGAACCACTACTCCGTCCCACTGCGTTCTTCGTCCCCGCCATATATGCAACCACCATCTCTAAAACAACCGACTCAACCATTTCTGCAAGCACGCCACCATCTTTCTCCTACCGTCAACCAAGACAACCAAAAAAAAAAATGTGGTCGCCATCGAGCTGATATTTGAAATTTTAGATTTCAAGATGGATAGTTGCGATTTCTAAGAGAACGTTTGACTGCTATTTGGTAATTGTTTCAAGTTAAGTATTTAAGTTTTTAAATTCAAAACTTTGAACTTTGATTAAAATATATGACTTTTAAATATTCAAAAAGGCTTATTTTCTTACCTGACTCTTGAACTTAAGAGTTTTAACATGAAGATCAACAACTTTATTTTGAAAACTTCATTAATCATGAGTCATGACTGCCAATTTCTTCATTGAAGACGGATACCATTTTACCTCACAATATACCCACTTTTTCTCTCTCTGCAACACTATTCATGTGGTCCCCTTTCTCCACTAACCCATTTTGTTACCATTTTATCTCACAAAATATCCGTCACAAATGGTAACCCGTCACAAGGGAGACCAATTGTAGTTTAATAACATGTACTTCTAGTTTGACAACTTCAACTCCTTGCTTTATTTTTTGTGTAAAGTAGAAATTTTTTTGTTTAATAACCTATAGTCTTAATTGACAGCTTAGTGGATTTAAGTAAAAAACTTACGGTTTTGAGATGAATATTTGTGTGGAGAGGCACTTAGCGGTGTCAGATTGATGTCAGTGGGAAGGGTGTTTGTGATCGGCGATGAATAACGCCTCTTGGCTTAAGGGCATGACTAGGGAGTGTGACTGTGTGGCATCACTAGACCTGGCAAACAGATTGGGTCGTGTCGGGTTCGTGTTCGTGTCACATGTAAACGGGTCACAAACCCTTCAATCCAAACCCGACCCGTTTAAATATCGTGTCGTGTTCGTGTCGACCCACTTACATAAATGGATCATCAAGCTTCAACCCTAACCCGTTAATATCGTGTCGGGTTCGGATCGTGTTTTCGTGTCATGTCAATATTTGGAAAGTTTAAGTATATTTATGTAATGAAAGATAAAAAAAAAAATTAGGATTAATTTATTAAACAGGTCATTCGTGTCGGGTTCGTGTTTAGAGAGCTCAACCCAAACCCGACCCAATTAAATATAGTGTCGTGTTCGTGTCGACCCACTTATATAAATAGGTCATTGAGCCTCGACCCAAACCCGTTAATTTCGTGTCGGGTTCGTGTCGGGTTTTCGTGTCGTGTCATTATTTGCCAACTCTATGTGGCATGTCACGAAGGATTGTTTATGAACTTTTTTTGGGGCTCGAGTTCATTTCGCAAAATGACCCGACCCTATAACAATCCTACCTAAAATAACCTTGATGGGGCATATTCTGCACCGCTGACCAAGTCAACATATTGAGCAAGGTCAAAGATACCCACAGCAAGTCAACGACTTAGACAAATTAGCCGATCGCAAAAATGATCGGCTGTCGGCCTGGTCTCGGCATGGCAACCTCCCGGTAGGGACACATACCTGCGTACTCATATCCAAGACCCCTCGGCGGTGAGTCAACAGGGCCCGCCGGCCTGCCATAGGTCCCTCGGCCGAGGGGTAGATCAGTATTTCCACCTGCTAGCCACTTGGCCACTTGGCCACTACGTGACAAAAGGTGAAAGCCTATAAATACTCCTCAACCTTCATTGAGGAAAGGATCCAGAACTTAACCTAAGAAACACTATTCATCTGGTATTATCTTCCTTATCTCTCTACAATATACATTGAGCCAAGTAACAACTTATCCCTTAAGTTTACTGACTTGAGCGTCGGAGTGAGTACGCTTGGCACAAAGCCAAGCCCTCAGTTCGTTCATTGTTGCAGGAGAGGCCGAGAGGAACAATTAAGGAAAGAAGGATTCAACCAAAGACGACATTCTACAAGCTACGAGTGGTAACGAATATCTGCTCTGGAATTACACCCGGAACAATTGGCGCCGTCTGTGGGAATATCGCTACTAGAAGCTAGTCACATTCATTCCCAAACAAAAAAAAAAAAACACAAAAACCCACCCAAAAAGCTAAGAAGATGTCGAAACAACAAGACGCAGTCGTGACCGACGAAACCGCGTTCTACCAAGATGATACCTTCAACAATTGCGAGTCGTGCGGCCCTCCACCGGCGGAGTAATCCAACCGGAGTTCGGGATGCCAATCATACCAGACACGCCGCGCCACCAACCAGTCACCATCATGGGACATGTGGTTGACGTAGCAAAACTGAAAATGCTCCTGGACCTAATTAGTAATACGCCTGCTCACACTGTCACGCCGACAAGAGCGGCGGAAACCGTCCAGGAGACCAGGGCCCAAAATGTGACTCCGAGAAATTTGAACGGAGCACTAGGAGAAGCTGACCCAGTCAAGTCGCCGGGGGAGCCCAAAGTGGGCGTGGTAGACCTAAGTCCTTCCCGTACTCATGGGAGGACAGCGTCCCCGCAGCACGAACGAGGCTTACCCCAAAGGAGCCAGAGGAGTCCGACTCAGCAGAGTTGGAGAAGAAGTCCGAGTCGAAGAAGGAGTCCTTCCCGCTACGAGGGGAGGAGCCGGATTAGGAACGCGAGGAGCCGATCGCCACGTGTCGTTCGACACGTGGTCAGACAGCCCCTCAACGCCTACGTCCTAGAAGTCCAGGTGCCAACTAAGCTCAAGTTGCCACCCATATCATACAAAGGGGAAAGTGATCCAGCCGACCACGCTGAGGCTTTCGAGTCTTACATGTCGGTATGGGAGCAGCCCGATGAGGTCTGGTGCCGAGTTTTCCCAACAACTTTGCATGGGATGGCTCAAAGTTGGTACAAGGGGCTTCCCGACGGCTCGGTATACTATTACGCCGACCTAAGGGACGCCTTTCTAGCCCAGTACTCTTGCAACAAGAGAAGGGCCGTGGAGACATCGGACCTCCTAACTATCAAACAGGAGGGGGGCGAGTCTCTACGAAGCTATGTGAAGAGGTTCGATGGAAAGGTCCAAACAGATTCGAGAAATTAATCCCGAACGGCGGCCTTCGCGCTGATGAAGGGCCTCCCAAGGGAGATTTAAAAATGAGCTCATCAAGTGCGGAGGCCTGGGTTTGGATGCCGCCAGAAGATGGGCGACCAAGCCATCAAGGTAGAAGACTATCACAAGACCTGGGTAGGCCCCAGCGAGGCCGAGCACTCAGAAAAGAAGAGCCACCGGGAGGACAACCCGGATGAAAGACGCCGCGACAACAATGAATCACGGTCCGATGAAAGACGTCGTGACAATAAGGGGTCACGGTCGGACAAATCGCCAGAAACGGGACTCGACGGGCGCCGGGTGGAGTTCGAACGTACCACCGGAGGCGGTATAATGATAAAACCCCCCTCGTCGTATCGGCCGCCGAGGTCTTCGCCTGAGCAAAAACGAGGGCCAGAAGTGGGAGAGACCCCCAAGCCAAAAAGTGACGGTGACACGAGCCAAGATCTTGTGAGTACCACGGCCACACCGCCATTTAACCAACGATCCGGCATCGAAGAATGCCATTGAAGAGCAGATCCGGAAGGGGAGCCTCGGCAAGTACGTTGCCAAAGGCCAAAAGACGACGCCGGCTGTTTGGGTAAGAAATCCGTCTTGAACGGATAGGAGTGATCCATGTTGTCATCGGGGGCAACGAGAACGGAGGGTCCGCTCATGGGCACAAACGGCACCTGAACGAGCTATATCGGGCCATCAACTTTGTGCCCAACACACGGTGATCCCGTTTCCAACATCCCCGATATAACCATTGGAAGGAAGGACTACGAAGGAGTCATCGCTCCTCACAAATGACCCACTTGTAGTCAATTTGGACATATCCAACCACCTGGTCAAGAGGTGCCCGATTGACACAGCGCGTACACGAACATCATGTTCGGGAGTGCTTCCTCGGCCTCGGCCTAAAAGTCAAGGATTTGAGCCCCGCACCAACCCACTATACGACTTCTCGGGGCCGGCCTGGTACCACCGGGATCAATCGGACTCCGGTGACGTTTGGCGAAAAGAATGCGGCTAAGAATGTCCTAGCTGAGTTCATGGTCATCGACGGCTCGTCCGCCTACAACGTTCTCATAGGCCGAGTCACCCTGAGCGAGGCTGACGCAGTGATGTCCATCCGGGCCCTAACACTGATGTATGTCTCGGACACCGGGAAGCGCATAAGCTCGTCTCCAAAGACGAGAATGACGAGGTGGTCAACGTCCAGATAGCTGCCAGAGGATGCAACATGCAATCCCTCAAAGTGGCAAAGAAATCGGAGAAAGGGAAAAGTCTATCCTTAAAACAGGAGGGCGACCTCATGGATGTAGCTAGCGGTTGACCGGGAAGGTGTGCCTTTGATAAACCGTTAGGACACTGGTAATCTCGGGAAAACTCTGTGTAGCGGCGGAGGTGTCCAAAACAGCTGTGGGCACCCCGACGCATGTTTTTATCTAATGAAAAATCGTCCAAGTCTTCCATCAAAATGTTCATTTTCCCCATAATCACTAGGAAGCAGCAGACGCCGGCTCGCACTGTCATACCGACAAGAGCGGCAGTCTCTATCAGTAAGCAGACGCCGGCTCGCACTGTCATACCGACAAGAGCGGCAGTCTCTATTAGTAAGCAGACGTCGGCTCACACTGTCATACCGACAAGAGCGGCAGTCTCCATCAAGAAGTAGGCGCCGTCGCAGTCACCCCAAGTAGTAGACGCCACGGCAGTCACCCCAAGAGGTTTGACGCCGTCGCAGTCACTCCAAGTGGTAGACGCCACGGCAGTCTCCATCAAGAAGTAGGCGCCGTCGCAGTCACCCCAAGTAGTAGACGCCACGGCAGTCACCCCAAGAGGTTTGACGCCGTCGCAGTCACTCCAAGTGGTAGACGCCACGGCAGTCTCCATCAAGAAGTAGGCGCCGTCGCAGTCACCCCAAGTAGTAGACGCCACGGCAGTCTCCATCAAGAAGTAGGCGCCGTCGCAGTCACCCCAACTCCCCAAGTAGTAGACGCCACGGCAGTCACCCCCAGAGGTTTGACGCCGTCGCAGTCACTCCAAGTGGTAGACGCCACGGCAGTCACCCCAAGAGGTTTGACGCCACGGCAGTCTCCATCAAGAGGTTTGACGCCGTCACAGTCACTTCAAATGGTAGACGCCACGGCAGTCAATAACAAGGAGCACTCGCCGGCTGACACCGTCACACCGGCAAGAATGGCAATCACCCTCAGGAAACAAACACCTCGACGGTCACGACCAACGCAGTTGATACTCGCAAAGCGATCAAAACGCCTTAGAAGCGTTACACAGTTGGGGAACGCACTCTAGACTGCCTCGGCCAAGCCAAGGCGGAAACAAAGGAGACGCCCAATTAATAACATGAGAAAAACTCAGACAAGGACGAGAAAAGACCTCGGCCGAGCCAGAGACAAAGTGAAAACGTTAAGTACAGATTGAGACGCTCAACTATTAGCACAAGAAAAAGAATGAGGTAAAGACCTCGGCCAAGCCGGAGGCAGAAGAAACGAGCTCTTATTAAATATGTTCAACAAATTACAAGAAATACAAACGACGGCCGTCCCCATAAGGGTCAGCCAAAAGACAACCTACCAAAGTTTTACAAAATACAAAGACAGAAAGGCAAAAGGGTACAGATATCATCTCCCTATGTCTGTTGCTGCTCGCCATCAGCAGCGGTAGCAGCATCTCCTTCGATGGGCAACCCAGCGGTTTTCCTGGCAGCCTCAGCTTCAGTTGCCTCAGCCTTTGCCTCGGCAGCCTCAGCTTCCCTCATTCTCTTGGCCTCCTCATTGGCCGTCTTTGCCTTCTCAGCAAGGGCTGCTGCCTCCTCGGCCGCCTTTTTCTCTATCTTCACCCTCACCGCCTCCTTGGCTCTCTCCTCCACGGCATTCTCCTTAGCTTCGAGCTTGTCGTCAAACAGCTCGTTAAATCTGCCCCACGGGAAGGAACCTTCAAGAGGGAAGAGTTCCCCAATCACTTCCCTGGCAGCGTCTTCGGCCAGATCCCGGAATTCGGCGCACATGTTAGGGAGCATGTCGGTTTGGAGCATCTCAATGTCGTCCTCCTTTTGCCTGATGATGGCCTCCTTGCTCCGAATCACCTTCCCCTGGATTTGAAACCGTTCCCTGAATTCATTCCTCTGCTGAAGATAAAGGTCGGCGTGCCTCTGAACAAGGTCACACTTCGCCAGCAGCTTTTCAACTTCGGCCGCAGCAGCCTCGGCCTTGGCTCTCTCAAAGAAGGACCTCCTTTTCAAAGATCCTCCCCGAGCTTTCTCTCGGCCAAGAGCGCTTTCTCGGCCTCCCCCTAAGCCTCTCGCTCATTGAGAAGATCCACTTCGCCTTCGCGGCCACCTTCTTAGTGGCATTAAGCTCAAAAGCGGATTGAGCCACGGCCTTCTCCTGCTCCATGATACGAGCACCGGTCGCTCGTTCCACCTCGCCGATCTCTTGATCAACCTCGCGCTTTCCGCTACAAGCTGGGAGGGGGAAGCCTTCTGGGATGAAGAGCCAGTGGCGACGTTTCGATCACCAGCCTGCGGTCGGGGAAGGGAAACCTTCTGGGATGAAGAGTCAATGGCGACGTTATGATCATCAGCCTGCGCGGGGTTCTCCTCCACTTGCTGCTCAACAAGAGCGGCGGTCGACGGCGGCTGATCTACAAAATTAAAAAAAAAAAAAAAAAAGAGAGAGCATCAGTATCAACATACATAGGCATGCCGAAGAGCCTGTCATCAGCAGCGCCTGATGAACCGGCTAAATCTGAGCCACCGGATAGATCAATACCGTGCTTGGCCTTCTTGGCCGAAGGGCGCATTTCCTCGTCAGCAGCAGAAGCAACGGCAGCAGTAAAGGCTGTCTGCTTTCTTTTACGGACAAGATGCGACCCCTCCTCCTCATCGGAGTTGTCCCCATTGGAGATATAAACGATCTCCACCGTCTCCTTCTGAACAGGGGGGATGGAAGGCGGAGCCAATGTCGACGCCATCACCGCCGAAGGCTTTGTTTTTCGCGTATGGCGCGGCATGTTACTAACAACCTTCGCCTGGGCCTCCACCACATTCAAGCTTTTCACCGTTCTTTGGTCCATAAGATCATTCGGCGACGTCCTGCGGTCATGGGTCAGAGCCTTGGGATGCAAGTTAGCAACGGTTTTGTCTTTGTGCAGCCCCATTCTCCGGAGGATATCCTCAGACAAATCCGGTCCAAAGTAGTCTGCGAAGGAAATAAAGCAAGAATTAAGTAGAAATAAATCGAAGTTCGAAAAACAAGAACATTGACAGCGGTGATGGGCCTCATACCGACCCCACTCACCCTGTGCTAAGGCCGGTATGAGACCGACATGGCAGAACGGCTCATCCTGAAGAATGATCTGCGTCGGGGGAATCCATCTTTTCGGCACCCCACTCTTGTCCGCCTCAAAAAGCCTCATCGCCAGCTTCTCATCCTCTTTAAGAAGGACCTTGCTGGCATCCATCTTGAGCTTTTTCCGGGTGACCCATCTGTCATGTTCCGCCTTAGTCTCACACCGCAAGTTAACTTGGTGCTTTGGCAATGGGCGTGGATAGTCATCCGACCTTAACGTACACCCACCGATCTCTCCGGTCTTTGCAAGAAGTAAGTTTGTCAACGAGACATAACCCTTCTCCGTGTGCACACCGTACCAACCGACGCGGCCGAGAGATTGACGGTGGAGATAATGAAGCCGGCGGAATAAATTCACCGTCGGGGCCTCCCCCTTGAAGAGACAAAGCCACACAAAGCCGACTATCGTCCTCATGGCCAACGGATGCAGTTGGGCCACAGCGACGTTCATAGCTTTGATAATGGCCATGACGTACTCATTCAGCGGAAACCGGAGACCGTACTCCAAGTGTCGCATGTATACGCCGGTATGGCCCGGTGGAGGGCAACAGACGGCCTGACCCTCCTCAGGGATAACAATCTTGTATCCCCTGCCAAAGAAGAAATGGCCCTCGAAAAATGTCTCACCGGAACAACTGGCCAACTTATGGGTCCAAGCTCGGTCAACGCGTACCTTACGGGCGTCACCGTGATCCATAACGTCTTCGCTCCCCTCTTTGGGACGAGCCCTTTCAGCATCATCACCAAAATCGTCAGCGTCATCATCGACATCATCGTCATCCTCCCATTCCTCCAAAACGCGAGGATCAACTTCAGGAGAAGGAGACCTAGGGCCCCCGTGCCTTATCGGGAGGGCGTCCAACTTCTCCTCCTCATCAAGACGCGACGACGGAACCCCCGCGCCGGTTTGCTAGGCCCGGCGTCAGCAGAAGACATGTTTACAATAAAAACTTACAAAGTTAAGAAATTGGGAAGTTTGTTCGTTTACCTTGAAGAAAAACACCCGCCGGAGTAACAACTCTGAAAATTAGAAGGCAATGAAACCCTTGAAAGTTTAGAGAGGAAAATTTTGGAGAATGAAATTGGTGGCCAATTTCACGGGATAACCGCCCTATTTATAGGGAAAAGCCCATGAAGAAGGACCAATCGAGAACGACCCATGAAGCGTCAACCAATCAGCGTGCAGACACGTGTCGGACATGCAACCACGGGATGTCAATCGTTGCAACAGTTGAACGTCAATCAATGCAACAGTGACCAAGCGTCTTCAACACGCCCATTCATATCTCTCCGCCTATTCACCTTCCTCAACAAATTCCCAAGCATCTGTTCTCCGCCGGCCACATGATCAACCAAGCTAAGTAGCGCCGGCCGGGGGCAATCAAAAACAACCGGCACTCTCAACCCTGGTCTCGGCCAGCGTCACTTTCTTTTCCACATCGGATGCCCTTTACGCATCGATGTGGAGGGGGGATATGGTACGGCCTAAGAAAGACCAGGCCGAGGTAAAAGAAGCCGCCGCAGAAGAAGCCGATGCAGAAATTTTTTTACAAATTACTTACGCAGAATATACGCTCAAACGTACATCGGAGCCCATACCACGGCATAGACTACGCCGGGGCAAATTGATGGGGCATATTCACGCACCGCGACCAAGTCAACATATTGAGCAAGGTCAAAGATACCCACAAAGAAGTCAACGACTTAGACACCTAGCCGATCGACCCATCGGCTACTGTCGGCTGGTCTCGGCATGGCAACCCGCCAAATGGACACATACCCGCGTACTCATATCCAAGACCCCTCGGCGGTGAGTCAACAGGGCCCGCCGGCCTGCCATAGGTCCCTCTTTCCACCTGCTAGCCACTTGGCCACTTGGCCACTACGTGACAAAAGGTGAAAGCCTATAAATACTCCTCAACCTTCATTGAGGAAAGGATCCAGAACTTAACCTAAGAAACACTATTCATCTGGTATTATCTTCCTTATCTCTCTACAATATACATTGAGCCAAGTAACAACTTATCCCTTAAGTTTACTGACTTGAGCGTCGGAGTGAGTACGCTTGGCACACAACCAAGCCCTCAGTTCGTTCATTGTTGCAGGAGAGGCCGAGAGGAACAATTAAGGAAAGAAGGATTCAACCAAAGACGACATTCTACAAGCTACGAGTGGTAACGAATATCTGCTCTGGAATTACACCCGGAACAAACCTGAACCCGATATAACCTGACCAAAATTTGACCTAATTAATCGATTGCCACCTCTAAAGACTTTTAACCCTATTCTTTTCAACTAAAAAGAGCCGAATCAATAAAACTGAACCAAATAGGCCCAAATTAAATCCAAAAATAAACGGCCTCACCCCCAAATAAAAGAGTTGTAAAACGGTTTCATTAAAGTGTAGAAAGTCTACGACTTCCATCGAATATTTGGCGCGCAATACTCGACGACTGTCAAAATGCCGATAATTTCAAAACCCTAATCGCTGCTTATGCAATTGCAATCGGATTCTAATTACCAGGTTCTTCCCTAATTTCTCTTAATTTGCGCTGATTTACGCGATTTCTCACATTGTTATGGAATGCTGTTGTTAATTACTGAATGCAAGTTTCTGCAATTAGGTATTTAGGTCGTGATTTTTTTGAATTCCTGTCAATTTTTCTGTCGTAATTCTAATGTTATTTAGACATTGCTCATCTGATTGAATGTGAAAGAAGAATATTTTAGGTTTCATCATGCATATAAGTTGCGGTAATAAGCTAGGGATGACAGTCTCACTCTTACCCGTGGATAATCGTCAAAGGAATGACGATTTTTCTAAAGAATTAGGGTTTAATTTGGATGACGGCCTAATCCTTTTACAGTTGGTCTTAATTAGGATAGACATATCCGTTTTATTTCTGAAACGGATCCAAATACTAGCATAGGATAGAGGTAGGGAGTGGAGACAAAGTTTTGCTAATTCCAAGGCAACTTGGCTTATTAATTGCTAGCTATTTGACCCGTTTTAGTGGTAGAACGGATATACCCCATCTTAGACAAGAATTTGTGATCCTTTCCGTTAACTGTTATTGTTGGAGAATCTACTGTTTTAAGGAGGCCGTGGATCACGAATTTTTTGGATAATGAGTGTTTATTAGCAAATTAATTAGGTAATTAGCGTTCGTTTGAAATTATTTTGGTTCATAGTGTCCACGTCATCATTTGTATTTTTTTTCGTGTTTTTATATTAAGCCGCTAGGATAGTTAGCGGTTTTAATTGTTCTTATTTTTCAAAACATACCGCAAGTATTAGAAATCGTAAAAGGATAAGCCGCTAATGTTCTTAGCGGTTTCGGCCCTTCATATTTTCTTGAACATCTTGTGAGTGCTAGCAAAATATTGATGTTTGTGGGAAGTCGCCAATAATTTGAGCGGCTTTCATGGTTTAATTTTTTTTTTTTTTTTTTTTGAATTTTTAATCTACTAGCCTTATAGAATGTTATGAAAATAGTAAAGCCGCTAACAATCTTAGCGGTTTCATATAAAAACATAAAAAAAAAAATACAAATGATGACGTGGACACTATGAACCAAAATAGTTTCAAACGAAAGCTAATTACCTAATTAATTTGCTAATAAACACTCATTATCCAAAAAATTCGTGGATCTGTCCAATCCTTTTAGTTAGGCCACTATGCGTCCAGTGTTGTCTTCAGACCGCTTGTCTTTTCAGACAATTGACGTTTTATGCTGTTAAATTCGTCTGATTCGTGAATTTCATGTCTTTGAAACCTCATAGTAGAAACAAACAGATACGGACTGACAATTACATTAAAATTGACCTCACCCGCTAGCACTTTTGAGGTTTGACTACGCCCTTGTTTCTAGGACATCCACTTGGTCAATGAGTAATTTTCTGTATATCAATATGAGATTACTGATATACAGAAAATGTCAATTTACAAATTTACGGTAGTTTACTAGTTTCTAATATAATGTATTAAGTACTTGCAGTAAACTTTTCAAATACTTTATAATATAATTATAGGCAAAGGCATCAATGCCTATATTCATGTTCTCTTTGAGAACTTCTTGTGGATGTTACATAATGGAGGCTCACAAGTGTTGAGTTTCGAAAATAATTCTAATGTTGTTAGAACCCTGAACCTATCGACCACTGATATTTGTGATGGAAAGATCATTCATGGAACTTGTCTTGTGTCTTTGGGTACTAGAACTTTTATCACGCATAAATCGAGTGAAACCCGGTTGCTTAGGTTTTTGAAAGTCTGCGGTACTTGAAGCACTTAGTTTTGCGATGACATCAGATATGTCTGGTCTATCTTGAGCATATTCCTGAACACAAAGAAGCCCCACATGTATGCATTTTGAGATCTCTGCTTCAAAACCTTGATAAGCTATTATTGGATCAATCAAGGAAATGTCGTTGTCCTCGTTCCACTGTTTCCATACCTACATCAATGAGATATATAAGAGGAAAAATCAAAGGATAAACAAGTTATATTCATTTATCTAGGCAGGACTTACATATCCTAGAAGGCTCAATGACGACTCATCAAACCATCGAGTCTTTTTACCAGTTATTATCTCCAACAACAAGACTCCGAAGCTAAATACATCTGATTTTTCAGAGAAACGCCCTTCGATTGCATATTCAGGAGGCATGTAGCCACTGCAATAGGTAAGAATATTAAGTCAATATATAGTTAATAGTAAGTACGCGTAGTTCCCTTGGTCTCTTAAAACAGGATGATTGAAATCCAAACAAGAATGTATATTAGAACTCACTATGTTCCCATAACCCTTGTGGTATCAGCCTCAATTTGGCTACCTCCGAAAATCCGTGCCATGCCAAAATCTGAAATTTTTGGGTTGAGGTTTTCATCAAGCAAAATGTTGGCAGCCTTCAGATCTCTGTGAATGATCTTGAGACGGGAATCTCGATGAAGATAGAGAAGGCCTCGGCATATCCCTTCTATGATAGTGTAACGCTTCTTCCAATCAAGGATTCCCTTTTTCTGGGGATCTGGTCAAGAATTACAATAGTGAGCACCTCAATAGTTTATAATACCATAGTTGAAAAATAATAGGGACAAGAAGGATTCTGATTTTTTTTTTTTAAATCATGGAATATTTCGTAAGATGTACGAACCAAAAAGAAATGCATCCAAACTTTTGTTGGGCATGTAGTCATAAATGAGCATTCTTTCTTGGCGTTCTACACAGCAGCCCAAAAGTTTGACAAGATTGCGATGCTGAAGTTTGGAAATAACCAACACCTCATTCATGAACTCTTCTACCCCTTGTCTAGAGGTTCCTGACAATCTTTTTATTGCTACTTCCTGTCCATCTTCCAGTGTACCCTGCAGTTAAACAGACGATAAGGTTGTATCAGATAATGGATCAATATATTCCAAACTGTTTTAGAAAACTTTAAAACCCTACCTTGTACACCGGACCGAATCCTCCTTGTCCAAGCTTATTACTCTCTTGGAAGTTGTTTGTAGCAGCAGAAAGTTTTTCAAACTTGAACAATGGTAGCTCTTCGAATTTATCAAGGCTTGGATTCCCCTCTAAGATATCCAAGGATGTATTGTTCCTCTTTGCTGATTATTTCAACAATCACAACTTACTGTCAGCTTTCAAAATTTTCTTTTAAGGTTTGAAAATTTCCCTTTATACTATTTAGCTATATCCAAAGGTTTTGAAATTGAGTTGTCACCTTGTCTAGACTTTCTTCTACACAAGTAGTACACAATGGCAACCAATGTGGCTGTCCCTGAAACTGCTGTTACTGTAACAATTATTTGCAGCCTTTTGTTATTACCTGAAAACAAAGATGTATTTGTGAATCCGATGTTGTGTTGTGTTTTGATCCTAAGGGCTTGTTTGGGATGAGGTAATTATTACCGAGGTAATATATTCAGAACCAAAGGGATGATGAAGAAAATGGTGAGATGGTTGAAAAAGGGGATGGGGAGGGACGGAAATTACTCCAAACATGGAGGAATGCATTAATCTAAGAAAGATGGGTCACTATTAGTCTGTTACCTCCTCTAATCCTATATAGAGATACTGTACACTCCCTTCATTATTTCCCGCCTTTGCCACCATCACTTTCCTCTATTTACCTCTTGTTTTGAGTTATTACTACTCATATTAGAATTTCCCTCAACCTAAGCAAGGCCTGAGAAGAAACATTTGTCTACAGTTGTCCTCATCCCAAGCAAGGCATGAGAAGAAAATGTTTACCTATGTTACCATAATGCTGAGACCCTAAGAAGAAAACACTTACCTAGCTCTGAATGTGACAGCCGGAGGTATAAATTCACGCCACTTGACGAAAACTGCCGTGTATCTATCAAGTTTCCACTCCAAGTCATGCATCCCACACCAATATCAAATGCATAAGCCGAGCATGAACAGTTTGACAAGCACTGGGTCCTACAGCTGTCTTGATCTAGACCTTGCAACCAGTTTGTATCTGCTGGGGGCTTCATCTGTGGGAGGCTAAAAAACACATTCTCTTTGGCACCTTTTGCTCCACATAGCAATTGCTTCGTCCGGGTACACCCATTACTCCAATTTCCTGATTCCCACTCCTGTTTAACATTTGGCTTAAAGCCCTTCAGACACTTACAAATCGGAGAACTCAGAGTGCTGCAGCTTCCATATTCTCCACATATTCCATAAAATTCACATTCATCATCTGGGGCTTCCCATAAGACCTTCCATTCTCCCTTAGCATAATCCCAGTACTGATGTCTTAGAGTTCCATTGTAGGATAACTCAAAATTTGTTGAAGGGAATGGGGGATTAAAATAATTTACTGAGGTATTTCCTTGGCCATCAGTCTGAATAGTAGTCCCACGACTTTTGAAGTCTGGATGTTTAACTTCGAGTCCGAGGAAAATGTTACCGTTCCACGGCCCACTTCTGTAATATGGGCGACCCATGTCCCAAATAAATATCTCAGGAAGAGCACTAAGACTAAGGCCATTAACAAATCTTCCTTGAGAAGGATCTGAAGGGTTTTTCCATGCTTTGAGCATAGAGTTACTGCCAATACGTTTGTTATACATGAGGCTCATAGGGGGCAAAATAGTGTCAACTGGATGATCAAAACTCTGCCATATAATGCTATTTTTGGAACTGAACAGCACTAAGTTTCCTGAATCTAGAAGCTGAGCTTTCAACATATTAGTAGCTACCCGTGAGAGTGTGACATTTGATGACCACAAGATATGTTTTCGATCATTTAGTACCTGAAGATTGCCATCTTTGGAAATTTGAAATGAACCAGATGAGTCGTTTAATGGGTTATTCCTGTTTGCAACCCACACTACTTTCATCACAGGAAGCTTATTATAGTAAATACCGACATACCGATTTGTAGTGTTTGGTGGACTGAAAAATGACAGTCTGAAAGTTCCATTGCTGGAGACTATTGATTCTTCACCCTTGAGGAAGTTTGTGGTGTTGATGTTGTCTGATGCGTTGCAGATTATGTTTAAGAAAGACAGAAATAGAAGTACTGTCAAAGATGACATTGGTTTCAGGTTCTGGTGTTAAGAAAAAATGAACTGATTTTGTTTTTCTTTTGATGTATACCATCCAGTTTAGTTCGGATTCAAGCCGGGTACATTCACTAGGGCGGTGAAGTTCTCATGAGTAATTTTGGATGTTACTTGTATGCCCGTCCTTCAAGTCTTAGTTGACCGAGACGGAGAATATAATGTCATACCTGTGACACATGTCTGACAAAGTCAAATGGAAATAGTATAACTATTGGTGAGTGTAAAACTGGTCGAGTTGACTCTAGAGCAGTCAAGCTTGAAAGTTCTAAGTAATATGACACAAATTGATTATTCTGATGTGACATTCAATGGTTGAACAAGTGATAATTAGTGTAATACCTTATGGCCCAAATCCGGCCCTTATGGGCTAATGCGGGCTTATGGGCCTAAATGGGCTTTTTCGGGCCCTAAAATTTACGACTTACCTTAGGAAATAATTAGTGTAATACCTTTAGTTACAACTTTTAAAATATACATAGTGTATAAAATTGTACAAAATATGATGAAATGCATATGAATTGCTCACTAAAATAAAATAAAGACAAACATCGCCACCTCAGAATGCTTAATAATGCATTGGTATATATGATTTATGTTATGTATACTTTGTTTTATAAATCTAAAAAAATATACTTGAGTATGTAAAGAGTTGGGTATAACGTTTACGCTACTTTAATATGTTTTATTAGAAAAAATATTCATTATTAATAAATATGGGCCGGGCCGGGCCAAAATTTGGGCCAAATACTTGGCCCAAACCTGGCCCCAAAATATTTTGGGCCTTTTTAGGCCGGCCCATGGGCTTTTTTGGGCCAAAACTAAAGGCTCAAGCCCTTCAAAAAAGCGGGTCGGGCCGGGTAGGGCCAATGGGCTTGGGCCATTTGATCAGCTCTAGTCCGGAGTATCGTATTACCTGAATTTGCAAGACATTGCAGGTCAGAATAACACTGCAAACCTAGTTCATTTGTATCATTCTATATGTATCTTCATTCTTCGGGGATATTTTTAATGACGTCAAAACGATGCAGAATTAACATACTTTGCTGCATAGTTGTAAGAACCTATTTCCTATTACGGTCTGGGATTCTTAGTAGATGAACGATATTCAACACCTTTGCATGTTTTGCTGGATTGTTTCTGCTCAAAGATTATGATTCTATGATGCTTTAAACTCTCCATGTTTTTCTCAACATATCAAACTTCGAACAATGTGAACTAGTACTTTGATTGATGTTACGTGATTGTGTTGTTCCTGAGTCTAATTTTGTTCGTTGTTATGTTGATTGTATTCAGGGTCCTCCTGTAATTGTTTTCTCTTCAGCTTGTGCTGGCCAGGCAGGTTAGTGCTTTCTTCCCCTATCTCACACCCACGCACTCAAACGGAAAAGAAATCGTCCATATTGGCCTGCTGCCAATGTCTCTGACTCTAAAAAATACGTTTCTTTTTTCTATAGAACCAGTATCTCAAATCCTGGAGGATTATAGTTCTAGTATGCCATAGCAAGCTCATGGCTTGAGCGCTTGCTTGCCCTTTTTTTTTTTTTTAATGCGGAGTAACAAAGTATATGAACTACATAACAATATTATCTTAGTGCCTGGAGGGCACCTGTAAATGTTTGGGTAAGTGGGTTTGAATGTATGCAGCCTTTTATATGCGTTAACAACACACAGGTTCATTATGTATGTGACCCATAATGGCAATTTTGTCGTAAATTTCGACTGATGATTTTGCTTTATTCTATCATAAGTGCAACCCATTAGTGCGGCGTTTTGCTCTTATTCCATCAATCTATCATAAGCCAAAAGTAAAAGAAAACGGATTCTGAAAACGTTGCCAAACAGGGTTTTGATTTTGAATGAGTTTTGTGTTAATTGTCCAGGTGGTGGAGTTCCAGCCTTAGCTCAGCTTGCATCATCATCATATCATGCTGCAATGTCGGCTTCATCATTGACGCCTTCTGAAGATGACAAGAAACACCAATCTACAAGTTCCTCAACATTGTAACTGTGTAGCTGGTTAAGGACCGAAAGACAGACAGAATTACCCGTTCTTTGGTATTGGTATCATTCAGGGGCATTTGTTCGACTCCCTTCATCCTTAAGACCCTATGTTATTATCAGGATTACCTCGCTTACATTTTGTGCATAACCGGATCATCTGAATGGTGAGGGTCAACTTTGTGTATGTTGCTCGACTCTTATGTCTTGAAAAATACTTTACCATACCACATGATCTTTTTATACTTGATGAACATGCGATGCTCTTCCATGTTATACCGAAAGGATCAATTGATTAATAAAAGACGTTACGACATTTCCGAAATACGTAGAGTAGGAGTGTTAAATTTGTATTTGTAATTTCAACGGATTGCCTTCAACTTTTGATGCAGGTGGCAGGTTTAGTTAAAAAGCAGCATCTCCTAACGGGGGTTTTAACTTTTAAGTGATATTGATATGTTGTTGCCTTTCTTTCATTGTTTAAGTTGTAATTTTATCCTTAGAACTCTGAATAAGTGTGCTCAGGGTCTAGCTAAAAGGGCCATGAGAATGTAATTATTTGGTTTTAACATTGCCCAAAAAAAAAATTGTATTTGTACTCTGTGTAATCGAAAGAGAAACAAGCATAAAAAAATCATTAAACTCAACGTATGAGTTTTAAAATACTAGTCGTAGTATGCTTTCAAAACTATTAGAGCGGTGATCTTCGGTATTGAAACTCTTTCAATAAAAGTTTAAATTAACCAATTGTTATGAAACATACCGGGGAGTATAATTTATTTCAATATAAATAATTAAACCTTTAACAAGAATAGACTTTTCTTCAAATTTTAGACAATTATTAGAGAAAAATATAACGAATATAATTAGGTAATTAGGTGTCTATCTTATGAGTATACTTTTAGCCTTTGGAACTTCTTTCAATTGAACAAATTACGTGAAATTAATCTTTAACTTTGTTGTTAGTTGTTCCTATGGAAAATTTTATCATGGCCTCATGAAATCTGTTGGTATGAATAATAAAGACTATAACTTTTAAAAGAGTACTCAGATTTATCAAGAAGCAACAAACTTAACAAAAAATTCAATTGGTATTCTACAAGACGGTTTTAGGCTCTGTTTGGTAACTGACATATTGGCCAAATTTCAGCATATTGGAGAAGTTTAGTATGTTTGACTTACGAATATGCTATTTAGAGCGTTTGGTTAATGACATATTGAAATAGCATATTTGGGTCCAATATGCTACTCCCTCCCAGTCACTATAATGTTCCCTCTTTCCCAAAACGGATTATTCAAGTAATGTTCCCCTTTCTATTTTTAGAAAATTTTACTCTTATTTTATTCATTTCTCTCTCCTATCACCAAACCCCACACAACTCTTTTACTCCTATTTTATTACTTTCTTTTATGTTTTGGCCCCACAATTCTTTATTTAACTACTAATAATTCATCCCTCTCTCCTATCACCAACCCCACACAACTCTTTTACTCCTATTTTAATACTTTTCCTTAAGTATCGTGCCATTATCAAAGGGGAACATTATGACGACTGGGAGGGAGTATTTTGCAATATGCTAGCACATTAGGTTATCAGATTAGAAAGAAGAAAAATTGTCTTCTTTATTCCCTTAAAAAATATTAACCTTCCTTTTATATATTTAATAAATAATTTATTCATATCCTTATTTGTCATTTTACAAAGGATATAAATAATCTGCTAATCTAAAACTGTCAATTACCAAACACCTCTAAAACAATTTTACTAAATAAATCTGCTAGTCAAACGTGCTAAATCATTATGCTAGTCAAATCTGCTTCTGCTAATATTAATTCGTTGTTTACCAAACATGGCCTTGCTCTATTATAGTACAAAACGGATTCACAAATCAAAACTATGGTTACAAAATTAAAAAATCGGCTACCAAAAACCCGCTTTACCCAAATTCCCCATAAATGCCCTATTGTTTCCGGTTTAATTTCAGCTCATCTAATAAGTTCAGCTCAACTCTATCCAATTCAGTTCAATTCAGGTTTAATAGTTCTCGGGGCAACGGGAAATATAGCAAATCACCCCCATAAGTTTGATACCATGTGCAATCAAGCCCCTTAACTTATAAATGTAGCAAATCAACTCCATAAGTTTCTCTTAATGTGCAATTAACCACATATCTTATTTTTAATAATAAAATTTGTTAATTAAATATTTTACTATTATTGAAAATCAAAATTATTGATTAGATTTTAATCCTAAAATTCTTGTTTATTAAAAAACATGTTCAAATATTTTATTTATTTATTTTGGCGAAAAATGTTCGTAATATGATAACTATTAATGATGTTACAATGAAAAGCTACATGACCGAATTTTTGTGTATACTAAAACTGCTTCGCATTTTTCGTTGAATATGTAAATATTATATTTAATTATTTAAGAAATATATTTATAATAGTTTTTATAATAGAAAAAAAGAGGTTTTGGTTAAAAAAATGGTAAAAAACTTGATTTGTGCTTAATTGCACATTTTTGAAAAGTTGTGGGGCTAATTTGCTAGAAGTGAAACTTAGGGGCTTATTTGCACGTAGTTCATAAGTTATAGGGGTAATTTGCTACATCCCCGTCTCTTCAACTCATCTATTCACAAAATTAACTCTTATTTCAGCTCCATTCAATTTAATTCAACTTAGAACTCCTTTCAATTCAGTTCGACTCGTTTCGGCCGAAGGGAAGAGGGCCTAAGTTGCTTCGGGTACAATCAACTTCCCTCGAATATTTGGCGCGCAATACTAACTGCCGTCAGAATGTCCTCTACAATGCCGTTAATTTCATACCTAAACCCTAATTGTTGGTTATGCAATTGAAATCCAGACTCTTATTACCAGGTTCTTCCCTAATTCCTCTTAATTTACGCATGATTTCTGTGATTTCTCACATTGTTATAGACTGTTTTTAATTATTGATTGCAAGTTTATGCAATTAGGTCGTGATTTTTTTTTTGTTAATTTCTGATTCTGTCAGATTTTCAATTGCGATCTTCAAATCGCGATTTTCATCATGCATATAAGCTGTGCTAATATTAAGGATGACAGTCTCAATTTTACCCGTGAATATCTGTTTATCCTAAATTTATTGGGTTGGATATGAATGACGATTTTTCTCAAAGTTTAGGGTGGGATATGGATGACCGTAACGCCCCTGGTGTTTCGATAATATTAGGGAAAGTGGTACAATAGCGGATCTTGGTTAAAATATTAGAGGGGGACGAACGGACAAAGTTGAATCCCGGTAGAAAATGTTTACTCTCTCTGTCCCGCTCATTTGTTATCGTTTTCCATTTTGGGGTGTCTGGGTCAATTGTTGTCCTTTCTATTTTAAGAATGAACTTGATGAGCAATTTGATCATTCACACTCAATTTATTCCACTTGTTATTTAGTAATTGGTCCCTTCCCCTTTCCCTGGTCTTTGTGCCAAAACCAAAGGACAACAATTGACCGGGACGAAGGGAGTATATGCTAAGGAGGATAGACTTGAATTTGATGTACTAGTGAAAAATGTTCTCTCTCCGATTCAACTAGTTCTTTACATTTGAATTAAGTACTCCTCAGAAAAGAATGAAAACGTAACGAATTAGTTGTCCACCCATTTTAATTATGTCACCAAGAGTCCAGTGGGGTATTCAGACTCCATCAGACGTATTACATTGTTAATTTTTCTGATTCAGGGCTTGCTTGGAATGAGAGCAATTATTAAGGGAATAATGAGAACTAAAATAAGAAGAAATAGGAGGAGATTGGTGCTTTGTGGTGATTGTGGAGGATGGAAAGAGGAGGTGAGGGAGGAATTATTACCTCCATATGGAGGTAATGCATTACTTGGGGGGAGAGGTAGGGAACAATTACTCCCTTTCTATCCATTTCTCTCTCCAACCCCCATCCCTTCCCTCCATTTTTTAGTTCATTTTAGCTCTATTATTCCCTTAATAATTACTCCCATCCCAAGCAAGCCCTTATAAATACTACGTCTTTGAAATCCCATAATAAAAACAAATACATAACAATTACATTAAAACTGACGCCACACTCTAGCACCGCTACACCACTGTTTAAAGCCACTTGGTTAATAAGTTAAGATTTTTTGTTGCATTCCTATATACATTAGTAGAACTCTAGAAGTACAGTATGAGAAAAATATGGTTCTAAAAACAAATTGTTTGTAGTATAATATGGAAATGTCAACTTACAAATTTACAATAGTTTCTACTATTTTTATGAAGTTTGCTGTAAAATTTTCAAATGTTGTATAAAGGAGGCTCATACATGTTCAGTTTCAAAACTAATTCTGATGTTCTTAGAATCCTTGAACCTATCGACCGCTGATATTTGTGATGGAAAGGCCATTCGTGGAACTTGTCTGGTGGCTTTGGGTACTAGAACTCGTATCACGCATAAATCGAGTGAAACCCGGTTGCTTGGGCTTTTGAAATTCTGCGGTACTTGAAGCACTAAGCTTTGCGATGACATCAGATATGTCTGGTCTATCTTGAGCATATTCCTGAACACAAAGAAGCCCCACATGTATGCATTTTGATATCTCTGCTTCAAAACCTTGATAAGCTATTACCGGATCAATCAAGGAAATGTAATTGTCCTCGTTCCACTGTTTCCATACCTACATTAATGAGATCTATGAGAGAAAAAGGACAGAATGAACAAGTTCATTCCATATTTTTAGCCTTTTAGGTATGACTTACATATCCCAGAAGGCTCAATGATGACTCATCAAACCATCGAGTCTTTTTACCAGTTAATATCTCCAACAACAAGACTCCGAAGCTAAATACATCTGATTTTTCGGAGAAACGCCCTTCTATTGCATACTCAGGAGGCATGTAGCCACTGCATTAAGTAATTACAGTACATTAAGCCAATATATTTATATAATATGGAGTAGGAATCAAGTACTTCCGTTGGTCTCTTAGAACTGGATATTGAAAACCAAGCTAGAATATATATTAGATACTCACTATGTTCCTACAACCCTTGTGGTATCAGCCTCACTTTGGCTACCTCCGAAAATTCGTGCCATGCCAAAATCTGAAATTTTTGGGTTGAGGTTCTCATCAAGCAAAATGTTGGCAGCCTTAAGATCTCTGTGGATGATCTTGAGACGGGAATCTCGATGAAGATAGAGAAGGCCCCGGCATATCCCTTCTATGATACCGTAGCGCTTCTTCCAATCAAGGATTCCCTTTTTCTGGGGATCTGGTCAAGAGTTACAATAGTGAGCTCCTCAATAGTTTATAATACCGTAGTTGAAAAATAATAGGGACAAGAAGGATTCTGATTTTTTTTTTTAAATCATGGAATATATCGTAAGATGTACGAACCAAAAAGAAATGCATCCAAACTTTTGTTGGGCATGTAGTCATAAATGAGCATTCTTTCTTGGCCTTCTACACAGCAGCCCAAAAGTTTGACAAGATTGCGATGCTGAAGTTTGGAAATAACCAACACCTCATTCATGAACTCTTCTACCCCTTGTCTAGAGGTTCCTGACAATCTTTTTATTGCTACTTCCTGTCCATCTTCCAGTGTACCCTGCAGTTAAACAAACGATAAGGTTGTATCAGATAATGGATCAATATATTCCAAACTGTTTTAGAAAACTTTAAAACCCTACCTTATACACCGGACCAAATCCTCCTTGTCCAATCTTATTACTTTCTTGGAAGTTGTTTGTAGCAGCAGAAAGTTTTTCAAACTTGAACAATGGTAGCTCTTCGAATTTATCAAGGCTTGGATTCCCCTCTAAGATATCCAACGATGTTTTGTTCCTCTTTGCTGATTATTTCAACAATCACAAGTTACTGTCAGCTTTTAAAATTTTCTTTGAAGGTTTGAAAATTTCCTGTTATACTATTTAGCTATATCCAAAGGTTTTGAAAGTGAGTTGTCACCTTGTCTAGCCTTTCTTCTACACAAGAAGTACACTATGGCAACTAGTGTGGCTGTCCCTGAAACTGCTGTTACTGTAACAATTATTTGCAGCCTTTTGTTATTACCTGAAAACAAAGATGTATTTGTGAATCCGATGTTGTGTTGTGTTTTGATCCTAAGGGCTTGTTTGGGATGAGGTAATTATTACCGAGGTAATATATTCAGAACCAAAGGGATGATGAAGAAAATGGTGAGATGGTTGAAAAAAGGGATGGGGAGGGACGGAAATTACTCCAAACATGGAGGAATGCATTAATCTAAGAAAGATGGGTCACTATTAGTCTGTTACCTCCTCTAATCCTATATAGAGATACTGTACACTCCATTATTTCCCGCCTTTGCCACCATCACTTTCCTCTATTTACCTCTTGTTTTGAGTTATTACTACTCATATTAGAATTTCCCTCAACCTAAGCAAGGCCTGAGAAGAAACATTTGTCTACAATTGTCCTCATCCCAAGCAAGGCATGAGAAGAAAATGTTTACCTATGTTACCATAATGCTGAGACCCTAAGAAGAAAACACTTACCTAGCTCTGAATGTGACAGCCGGAGGTATAAATTCACGCCACTTGACGAAAACTGCCGTGTATCTATCAAGTTTCCACTCCAAGTCATGCATCCCACACCAATATCAAATGCATAAGCCGAGCATGAACAGTTTGACAAGCACTGGGTCCTACAGCTGTCTTGATCTAGACCTTGCAACCAGTTTGTATCTGCTGGGGGCTTCATCTGTGGGAGGCTAAAAAACACATTCTCTTTGGCACCTTTTGCTCCACATAGCAATTGCTTCGTCCGGGTACACCCATTACTCCAATTTCCTGATTCCCACTCCTGTTTAACATTTGGCTTAAAGCCCTTCAGACACTTACAAATCGGAGAACTCAGAGTGCTGCAGCTTCCATATTCTCCGCATTTTCCATAAAATTCACATTCATCATCTGGGGCTTCCCATAAGACATTCCATTCTCCCTTAGCATAATCCCAGTGCTGATGTCTTAGAGTTCCATTGTAGGATAACTCAAAATTTGTTGAAGGGAATGGGGGATTAAAATAATTTACTGAGGTATTTCCTTGGCCATCAGTCTGAATAGTAGTCCCACGACTTTTGAAGTCTGGATGTTTAACTTCGAGTCCGAGGAAAATGTTACCGTTCCACGGCCCACTTCTGTAATAAGGGCGACCCATGTCCCAAATAAATATCTCAGGAAGAGCACTAAGACTAAGGCCATTAACAAATCTTCCTTGAGAAGGATCTGAAGGGTTTTTCCATGCTTTGAGCATAGAGTTACTGCCAATACGTTTGTTATACATGAGGCTCATAGGGGGCAAAATAGTGTCAACTGGATGATCAAAACTCTGCCATATAATGCTATTTTTGGAACTGAACAGCACTAAGTTTCCTGAATCTAGAAGCTGAGCTTTCAACATATTAGTAGCTACCCGTGAGAGTGTGACATTTGATGACCACAAGATATGTTTTCGATCATTTAGTACCTGAAGATTGCCATCTTTGGAAATTTGAAATGAACCAGATGAGTCGTTTAATGGGTTATTCCTGTTTGCAACCCACACTACTTTCATCACAGGAAGCTTATTATAGTAAATACCGACATACCGATTTGTATTGTTTGGTGGACTGAAAAATGACAGTCTGAAAGTTCCATTGCTGGAGACTATTGATTCTTCACCCTTGAGGAAGTTTGTGGTGTTGATGTTGTCTGATGCGTTGCAGATTATGTTTAAGAAAGACAGAAATAGAAGTACTTTCAAAGATGACATTGGTTTCAGGTTCTGGTGTTAAGAAAAAATGAACTGATTTTGTTTTTCTTTTTATGTATACCATCCAGTTTAGTTCGGATTCAAGCCGGGTACATTCACTAGGGCGGTGAAGTTCTCATGAATAATTTTGGATGTTACTTGTATGCCCGTCCTTCAAGTCTTAGTTGACCGAGACGGAGAGTATAATGTCATACCTGTGACACATGTCTGACAAAGTCAAATGGAAATAGTATAACTGTTGGTGAGTGTAAAACTGGTCGAGTTGACTGCTGAGTTGACTTTAGAGCCGTCAAGCTTGAAAGTTCCAAAGTAATATGACACAAATTGATTATTCTGATCTGACATTCAATGGTTGAACACGTGATATGTATTTCTTTGATACGTCGCTTGAAAGCTATTCTGCATAAAGAATGGTGTTGCAATCAATGGGGAGTCCGGAGTATCGTATTACCTGAATTTGCAAGACATTGCAGGTCAGAATAACACTGCAAACCTAGTTCATTTGTATCATTCTATATGTATCTTCATTCTTCGGGGATATTTTTAATGACGTCAAAACGATGCAGAATTAACATACTTTGCTGCATAGTTGTAAGAACCTATTTCCTATTACGGTCTAGATGAACGATATTCAACACCTTTGCATGTTTTGCTGGATTGTTTCTGCTCAAAGATTATCATACTATGATGCTTTAAACTCTCCATGTTTTTCTCAGCATATCAAACTTCGAACAATGTGAACTAGTAATTTGATTGATGTTACGTGATTGTGTTGTTCCTGAGTCATTAGGATTAAATGGTCTTCACCAAGTTGGATTCCGAGTCTAATTTTGTTCTTTGTTATGTTGATTGTTTTCAGGGTCCTCCTGTAATTGTTTTCTCTTCAGCTTGTGCTGGCCAGGCAGGTTAGTGCTTTCTTCCCGTATCTCACACCCACGCACTCAAACGGAAAAGAAATCGTCCATATTGGCCTGCTGCCAATGTCTCTGACTCTAAAAAATACGTTTCTTTTTTCTATAGAACCAGTATCTCAAATCCTGGAGGATTATAGTTCTAGTATGCCATAGCAAGCTCATGGCTTGAGCGCTTGCTTACCCTTTTTTTTTTTAATACGGAGTAACAAAGTATAAGAACAACATAACAATATTATCTTAGTGTCTGGAGGGCACCTGTAAATGTTTGGGTAAGTGGGTTTGAATGTATGCAACCTTTTATATGCGTTAACAACACACAGGTTCATTATGTATGTGACCCATAATGGTAAATTTGTCGTAAATTTCGACTGATGATTTTGCTTTATTCTATCATAAGTGCAACCCATTAGTGCGGCGTTTTGCTCTTATTCCATCAATCTATCATAAGCCAAAAGTAACAGAAAACGGATTCTCTGGTTAGAAAGAAGCGACATTTTGAGGTGGTTTCGGAATTTGAAAACATTGCCAAACAGGGTTTTGATTTTGAATGAGTTTTGTGTTAATTGTCCAGGTGGTGCAGTTCCAGCCTTAGCTCAGCTTGCATCATCATCAGATCATGCTGCAATGTCGACTTCATCATTGACGCCTTCTGAAGATGACAAGAAACACCAATCTACAAGTTCCTCGACATTGTAACTGTGTAGCTGGTTAAGGACCGGAAGACAGAGAATTACCCGTTCTTTGGTATGGGTATCATTCAAGAGGTTCGGCTCCCTTCATCCTTAAGACCCTATGTTGTTATCAGGATTACCTCGCTTACATTTTGTGCAAAACCGGAACATCTGGATGGTGAGGGTCAACTTTGTGTATGTTTTTTTTTTTTTTTTGATGACGAGGGGGTTGAGTCCCCCCGGGGCCCATGCATTTGTTGGAATAGTGTGGTCCCTCCAAGTGGGGGCCACATTCATTAAATAAAGGAAAGAAAGTTGGGAGTGCTGGAGTTGTTGAAAAAGTAGTGTGTAGTGTACATGTTTGTCAAACTTAGCGTGCAGTTGCAAAATGTGCAGTGTGCTCAGTTGCAAAATGTGCAGTGTCCGTGAGTACTATAAAAGGCAAGCTTCAGCAAACAACAAACACACATCCCCAGCAAACACATAAACTAGTAAGTGAGAAATAAGAGCCACTTACTAAGAGTGTGAGAGAAAAATACAGAGAGTTTGAGAGTTGGTGTGGTACTGCTCAAATAATCCTGTCAGTACGGTATCCAGTCGGAAAGGCATAAAATCTCCGACTGAGTCCCACACATTTAGAATATTATTTCTGAGAGCCCGAGTGTTTATCCGGGTAGTCAGAATAATATTTGTAATCTCCTAGTGAGTACCAGGAAAGACATTGTGTTCCCATTATTTTGCTTATAGTGGAGATATTAAGCGGCCTAAGGGTCCCGTGGTTTTTACCCTTATTCAAAGGGGTTTTCCACGTAGAAAATCGGTGTCCATATTCTCTATTTTTGTTGACGTATTTATTATCGTCTTGTCCATTTTATAATTACACTCCCGCAAGAGGGTAATAGGTCCACGCTTCCGCTCAATTTTTACGCCTGTTACCCAACAGAGTGGTATCAGAGCTCTGGTAGCTCTCGGTATACTTTGTGTAATTTATAAAAATGGAGGATACCGTCACAATCAGTGGCATGATAAAATTAACGGCGACCAATTATCCAATATGGAAGCCAAGAATGGAGGATATTCTTTATTGTAAGGACATGTACCATGTCGTCGCATCTTCGACGAAACCCGTTGATAAAACGGAAGATGCGTGGAATACATTAAATCGAAAGGTTGTCGGATTGATCCGTCAATTTATCGATCGAGTGTTTTTCAAAGATGTAGCCGGTGACACAAAGGCTAATACACTGGAATAGATTGGAGTCCATGTACGAACGCAAGACGGCTCTCAACAAAGCCTCTCTAGTTAGACGATTAGTGAGACAAGAGTACAAAGACGGTCGTAGCATGGTGGAGCACCTCAATGACTACCAGGGCTTGTTAAACCAGATAACAAGCATGAAGATAAGTCTCGCAGATGAGGTTCAGCACTCTTACTTCTCGGCTCCTCCCGGACACCGGGAAACGCTTGTAGTGTCTTTAAGCAACTCCGTTCCAGAAGGAAACCTCACAATGACAATTGTGAAAGATAGCTTGCTTAATGAAGAAGCTAGAAGAAAAGAATTTGGTACTTCCAACTCTGTGGAAGTCCATGTTGCAGAAACCTCTCGTGGAAGAGGTAAAAGCAAAGGGTCGCAAAAGCGCGATCAATCCAGGGGGAGATCGAAGGCCAGAAAAGAAGTTACCTGCTACTATTGCGAGAAGCCGGGCCACAAGCAAAATGAATGTCGGTTAAGGAAACGTGATCTAGCGAAAGGAAAATCTCGCAACAATGATCACGAAAGCCAAGGTGAAACCAAAGGCCGTAGCTGCTAGTCTTCAAGTATTTTTCATAGGTGACGATGGTTACCTAAATGTGGCATGTGAGGATAGTATGTGGGTTGTTGACTCTGGCGCGTCATACCACATCACCTCAAATGTCGACTTCTTCTCTTATACTTATACTGCTAAATCACGGTAGTGTAAGAATGGGAAATGATGGTTCCTCCAAAATCATTGGTATTGGAGATGTCTGTTTGCAAACCAACACTGGGCATAAGTTGGTACATCAAGAATGTCCGACATGTTCCCGACATCCTGCTAAAACCTAATGTCTGCAGGGATGTTAGATGATGAAGGTTATTGCGATCAACTCAATGATGGCAAGTGGAAGTTGACTAGAGGTTCTATGATCGTGGCGCGAGGAAAGAAGCAGAGAACACTTTATATGACTCAAGCGAAAGTGAGTCATGGAGAGGCAAACATTGTTGCACCAGATGCCTCTACCGAGCTTTGGCACAAAAGGCTCGGGCATATGAGCGAGAAGGGCCTACAAATCCTCGCTCGTAAGCAAATCCTCCCTGAAGTAAAAGGTGTGCCCCTAAAACCCTGTGTTGATTGTTTGGCTGGGAAACAACATAGGGTGGCATTTCAAAGAACGCCTCGGAAAAGGCGTAGCAACGTTTTGGATTTAGTCCATACAGATGTCTGTTCCATAACAGAAAAGTCACATGACGGTGCATTGTATTTCGTGACTTTCATTGATGATCATTCTAGAAAAATCTGGACCTCTGCTTTGGCGAACAAGTCCCAAGTACTAGAATCATTCAAGGTGTTTCATGCTAAAGTTGAGAGAGAAACTGGCATGAAGTTGAAGAGCGTTAGAGCGCATAACGGCGGTGAGTATCGGGGTCCGTTTGAAGAATATTGTCGAGGCCATGGAATTAGGCTCGAGAAAACGGTTCCCAAGACACCACAACAAAATGGTGTGGCAGAGAGAATGAATAGGACAATCGGAGAAAGGATTCGGTCCATGCTCTCTCACGCGAAGCTTCCAAAAACGTTTTGGAAAGAAGCACTAAGGACAAATTGTCTACCCGATTAACCGATCCCCCTCGCCCTCCTCGGATGGTGATATCCCTGAGAGAGTCCGGACAGAAAAGAAGTTTCCTACAAGAACTTGAGAGTCTTCGGATGCAGAGCGTTTGCTCATATCCCGAGAGACGAAAGAGCCAAGCTTGACAAAGAAGACGAAGCAATGCATCTTCGTTGGGTATGGGGAAGAAGATTTCGGTTATCGTCTATGGGACCCGGTAGATAAGAAGATCTTCAGAAGTAGAGATGTGGTATTCTTTGAAGATCAGACGATAGAAGACTTTGAGAAGCCAAGAAAACCAAAGTCTGACCCCATGAGTCCAGCTAATGTGGACCCAAAAGCTCCTGAAGGGAATGATGATCATGGGGGAGAAAATCACAATGATGATTTTGACGGTGATGTGCCAGAGCCACCACAAGATCAAGTGATCCAACAGCCTCAACAACAACCTCAAGAAGTGAGGAGATCTGATAGGCATCGAAAGCCAAACTCCCTCCTTTCACCTGATATATGGGCATTGCTTAGTGACGGGGAGAGCCGTAGTCTTATAATGAGGCTATTGCGGATGTTCACCAGGAAAAGTGGAAAATAGCCATGCAAGACGAGATCAAATCCTTGCATGAGAACCACACATATGATCTGGTGGAGTTGCCAAAGGGCAGAAAAGCACTCAAGAATAAGTGGGTGTTCAAGTTGAAGACTGAAGAAAATAGCTCACAACCAAGGTACAAGGCGAGGTTGGTTGTGAAAGGGTTCAGTCAAAAGAAGGGAATAGATTTCGATGAAATCTTTTCTCCGGTCGTGAAAATGTCTTCGATCCGAGTTGTGCTTGGCATGGCCGCAAGCATGGATATGGAGATCGAACAACTCGACGTGAAGACAGCCTTCCTACATGGTGATTTGGAAGAAGAAATTTTCATGGAGCAGCCTGAGGGGTTTGAGGAGAAGGGAAATGAACACTTAGTGTGTCGGTTGAACAAGAGCTTGTACGGTCTAAAACAAGCTCCAAGACAAAGGTATAAGAAATTTGAATCCTTCATGATAGATCATGGCTATCGAAGACGATCATGCGGACCACCGTGTATTCGTGAAGAAGTTTCCCGACGGGGATAATATTATCCTCCTGTTATATGTTGACGATATGCTGATCGTTGGTCGTGATACTATGAAGATCGCTAATTTGAAGAAGGCGATGACCAAGTACTTTGCTATGAAAGACTTGGGTCCTGCAAAACAAATCCTTGGAATGAAAATCTCCCGTGACAGGGAAAATAAGAAAATATGGTTGTCACAGGAGAGGTATATTGAGAAGTCATTAGAGAGGTTCAACATGCATAAGGCGAAGCCGGTAAGTTCTCCACTAGCTGGTCATTTCAAGTTGAGCTCTCGACAATGTCCTGAAAGTGAGGCCGATGAACAAGAGATGCAGAAAGTTCCTTATGCATCTGCAGTTGGAAGTCTTATGTACGCAATGGTGTGCACAAGACCAGACATAGCTTATGCAGATTGGTGTCGTTAGCCGGTTCCTCTCAAATCCAGAAAAGCGCACCGGGAAGTCATCAAATGGATCCTCAGGTATCTGCGCGGTACCTCCAAGATGTGTTTATGTTTTGGTCAAGGCGACCACGTGCTAGATGGATATACGTATGCCGATCTAGCCGGAGATTCGACTCCGAAAATCAACTTCGGATACCCGATGACTTATGCAGGGGGAGCAGTATCATGGCAATCCAGGTTACAAAAGTGTGTAGCTTTGTCCACTACAGAGGCGGAGTACATTGCGGTAACTGAAGCTTGTAAGGAACTTTTATGGATGAAGAAGTTCTTACAAGAGTTAGGTCAGGAACAGGAGAAGTATCGACTATATTGTGATAGTCAGAGTGCGATTCATCTCGCGAAGAATCCCACCTTCCATTCCAGGTCCAAGCATATAGATGTCAGATATCATTGGATCCGAGATGTGTTAGATTCCAATCTCCTAGAGCTCGAGAAAATCCATACCGACGATAATGGGTCGGATATGATGACGAAGACGTTACCCATGGAGAAGCTCGACGTTTGTCGAAAGAAGGCGGGTATGTCAGTGTCCCCACCTAGTCGGGAGGGGGAGAATTGTTGGAATAGTGTGGTCCCTCCAAGTGGGGGCCACATTCATTAAATAAAGGAAAGAAAGTTGGGAGTGCTGGAGTTGTTGAAAAAGTAGTGTGTAGTGTACATGTTTGTCAAACTTAGCGTGCGATTGCAAAATGTGCAGTGTGCTCGATTGCAAAATGTGCGATGTCCGTGAGTACTATAAAAGGCAAGCTTCAAAGAAACAACAAACACACATCCCCAAAGAAACACATAAACTAGTAAGTGAGAAATAAGAGCCACTTACTAAGAGTGTGAGAGAAAAATACGAGAGAGTTTGAGAGTTGGTGTGGTACGCTCTCAAATAATCCTCACAAGACGGTATCCAGTCGGAAAGGCATAAAATCTCCGACTGAGTCCCACACATTTAGAATATTATTTCTGAGAGCCCGAGTGTTTATCCGGGTAGTCAGAATAATATTTGTAATCTCCTAGTGAGTACCAGGAAAGACATTGTGTTCCCATTATTTTGCTTATAGTGGAGATATTAAGCGGCCTAAGGGTCCCGTGGTTTTTACCCTTATTCAAAGGGGTTTTCCACGTAGAAAATCGGTGTCCATATTCTCTATTTTTGTTGACGTATTTATTATCGTCTTGTCCATTTTATAATTACACTCCCGCAAGAGGGTAATAGGTCCACGCTTCCGCTCAATTTTTACGCCTGTTACCCAACAGCATTCCCGCATCACCACATGGACCATGTAAGCCACCCCCTTCGGGAGCTGCAGTGGCCAAGTGATCATCGCCTCAGCTGGTAAGTCGAACCTGAGACCTCTCAACTCCTGCATTTCTGCAAGCTTCAAGGTTTAACCCAGCTACCACTGAACTAACACCACTTGGTTAACTTTGTGTATGTTGCTCGACTCTTATGTCTTGAAAAATACTTTACCATACCACAGGCGATGCTCTTCCTTGTTCTACCGAAATGATCAATTGGTTAATAAAAGACGTTACGACATTTCCGAAATATGTAGAGTAGGAGTGTTAAATTTGTATTTGTAATTTCAACGGATTGCCTTCAACTTTTGATGCAGGTGGCAGGTTTAGTTAAAAAGCAGCATCTCCTAACGGGGCGGCTTTAAGTGAGATTTGATATGTTGTTGCCTTTCTTTCACTGTTTAAGTTGTAATTTTCTCTGATTGTCTTCAGGTTCTTGCCCAAATCCTACGGCTATCTCAACTCAAACATTGGACAAGGAACACTATTGACGATATAACCGATCTAGCGGCAAACTTTCATTGTGTTACTTTTGCTTATGTTCCTAGAATTTGTAATAAAGCCGCTCATAGGATAGCTAAGCGTGCTATTAATTTGTAGGTCTCGTTAACCCGATTGTCAAAAAAAAGAAAAAAAAAAAATAAGTTGTAATTTTATCCCTGGAGATGTAAATAAGTGTGCTCATGGTCTAGCTAAAAGGGCCATGAGAATGTAATTATTTGTTTCAACGTTGCCAAAAAAAAAATTGTATTTGTACTCGTGCAATCGAAAGAGAAACAATCAAACAAGCATAAAAAAATCATTAAACTCAACGTATGAGTTTTAAAATACTTATTGTAGTATGCTTTCAAAACTATTAGAGCGGCGATCTTCCTTATTTAAACTCTTCAATAAAAGTTTAATCATGGCCTCATGAAATCTGTTGGTATGAACTAGGTTGCACGGACACTCCTCCTAATCGGTGTTCCCGTGTCAGACACCCGTGTTCAACACGACACTCGTCGGACACACGTCAAAACGTGTTGGACACCTGTAAAGCCGTGTCTAACTTTCATCTTTTATTTGGGCACGTGTCCGACGCGTGTCCATGGTATTTTGAGCCGTGTCCATGGTATTTGGACACACCTTCAAACAAAAACTATGACACGTCCTGATATTACATTTGCTGTGCATTTGGTGTCTCAGTTTATGCATGCTCCTCGAACATCTCACTTGTTGGTTGTCAAGCGTATCTACAGGTAATTGCAGGGAACGTGCACCCATGGGTTACAACTTCGACCCTCCCGACGATTCTCTATTGTTGCTTACTCTGATGCAGATTGGGCAGGCTGTCCTGACAGCTCCCGTTCGACCACAGGTTACACTGTATTTTTTGGGGACAATCTCATTTCCTGGCGCTCCAAAAAGCAGCCGACTGTCTCCAAATCCTCGACTGAAGCCGAGTATCGAGCTGTTGCTTACACGGTTCAAGAAACTATCTGGATTCGGTCTATACTTGCTGAGTTGGGTATTCTTCTTCCTCGTCCTGTCACCCTATTTTGCGATAATGTCTCTGCTTCTTATCTTGTCGTGAATCCAATTCAACATGATCGCAGCAAGCACATCGACATTGATTATCATTTTGTTCGTGAAAGGGTTGCACATGGTGACTTGATAGTTCGTTATGTACCTACTCAATATCAGTTAGCCGATTTGTTTACTAAGAGTCTTAGTGGTCAACGTTTTGAATTTTTACGATCCAATCTCCGCGTTGTCCCCCCCGCATAGATTGAGGGGGTGTAATAATGTAATGTATCCCAAGGGTCTTGTAATAATGTAACCCAAGGATACTCGAGAGTCTTGTAACTCATATATTTTCTCATATATATAGTTTACCTCCTATGTTATGGAGGATCAAGCCAAATAACTTTCTTAATATGGTTGAATTTGGTGGGCGAATGATGTTCCTTAGACAAGTAATGGGATGTCGAAATAGATTGATTATAAGTTAGTTTTGGTTTTAGAAATGAGAATAAGTTATATTTAACGTCAAAATTTACCTTCATTTATTTAAATTTAATATCAAATACTTTTTCAAAAATAAAATCACACACATATAACTACAAAATATATATTTTATTAATTTAAATAACGTGTCCCGTGTCCTAACTTTTATGGGATGCCATGTCAAGTGTCCGTGTCGTGTCCGTTTTGGTGCTACCTAGGGTATGAATAACAAAGACTTGATAACTTTCAAAAGAGTACTCAGATTTATCGAAAAGCAACAAACTTAATAAAAAATTCAATTGATATTCTACAAGATGGTTTTACTTTATTATAAGAGTTTTTTTTGTCAAAACCTACCTAATATTTACCTCATTTTCATAAATACTATCTAAAGTTTTTAATTTGGCGAGAAACTACTTGATATTTTTTTACTTTTGTCGAAAACAACCAAATTAAAATTAATGAGCAAATTCGACAATTGTTTTTCCAAGTTAACTAAAATTCCGTCAAAATGTCAATCGAATTAATCATAATCTTGTCCAAATTAGCCACAATCTCGGCCAAAATAGTCAAAATTGTAGTAAAACAAATTGAAATAAATGTGTTAGTAGTTAATCAAAACAGTTGGCGGTGGTTAAGTATAGTAAATAATGTATGTTCAATGCCAAAAATAATGTTTTCGAGTTAGAATTTTGTCTAATTTGATCGGATTTTTCAATTTGGTAGTGTCCGACAAAAGTCAAGAAAATGTAGATAGGTTTTTGCAAAATTAAAAAACTTTAGGTAATATTTATGAAAATGAGGTAAATTTTAGGTAGTTTTTGACAAAAAAAAAAACTCCTATTATAATGCAAAACGGATCCATAAATCATATGATTACAAAATTAAAAAAGCGGCTAGAAAAACCCGCTTTACACAAATTATCCCCATTAAGCCCCTATTGTTTCTGATTTAGTTCCAGCTCATCCGAGTTTCGCTCAGCTCTATTTAATTCAGTTTAATTCAGGTTCAGTCAGTTATGTTCAACTCTAGTTCAAAATTCGTCATTTTTGTTCAACTCATCTATTTACACAATTAATTCTCACCTTAGTTTCATTCATCCCAGCTCAGCTCCATTCAATTTAGTTCAATTCAGATTTCCATTTAATTCAGTTCAACCCGTTTCAGAACCGAAGAGAAGAGGGCCCGAGTTGCCTTGGGTACATAATCAACTTCCCTCGAATATTTGGCGCGCAATACACAACAGCCGTCAAAATGTCCTCTACAATGCCGTTAATTTCATACCTAAACCCTAATTGTTGGTTATGCAATTGAAATCCAGACTCTTATTACCAGGTTCTTCCCTAATTCCTCTTAATTTACGCATGATTTAACTGATTTCTCACATTGCTATAGAATGTTTTAATTATTGATTGCAAGTTTATGCAATTAGGTCGTGTTTTTTTTTTTTTTTTGTTAATTTTTGGATTTCTGTCAAATTTTCAATTACGATCTTCAATCGCGATTTTGATCATGCATATAAGCTGTGCTAATATTAAGGATGACAGTCTCATAATTACCCGTGAATATCCGTTTATCCTAAATTTAATGGGTTGGATATGAATGACGATTTTTCTCAAAGTTTAGGGTGGGATATGGATGACCGTAACGCCTCTGATGTTTCGATAATATTAGGGAAAGTGGTACAATAGCGGATCTTGATTAAAATATTAGGGGGGACGAACGGACAAAGTTGAATCCCGGTAGAAAAAGTTTACTCCCTCTGTCCCGCTCATTTGTTGTCCTTTTCCATTTTGGGGGGTTTGAGTCAATTGTTGTCCTTTCTATTTTAAGAATGAACTTGATGAGGAATTTGATCATTCACACTCAATTTATTCCACTTGTTATTTAGTAATTGGTCCCTTCCCCTTTCCCTGGTCTTTGTGCCAAAACCAAAGGACAACAATTGACCGGGACGAATGGAGTATATGCTAAGGAGGATAGACTTGAATTTGATGTACTAGTGAAAAATGTTCTCTCTCCGATTCAACTAGTTCTTTACATTTGAATTAAGTACTCCTCAGAAAAGAATGAAAACGTAAAGAGTTAGTTGAATGGGAGGGAGAGGTCGAGGTCGAGGTCGAGGTCGAGGTCGAGGTCGAGGTCGAGGTCCTTGTCCAACCCTATTAAGGTCCTCAACAGGTTAAGGAGTTAAGGAGGATTGCTGCAGAATGCAATATTTAGGGGGGGCAGGGACTTGTCCACCCGTTTTAATTATGTCACCAAGAGTCCAGTGGGGTATTCAGACCCTATCTGACGTATTACGCTGTTAATTTTTCTGATTTATAAATTTTACGTCTTTGAAATCCCATAATAAAAACAAATACATAACAATTACATTAAAACTGACGCCACACTCTAGCACCGCTACACCACTGTTTAAAACACACTTGGTTAATAAGTTAAGATTTTTTGTTGCATTTCTATATACATTACTAGAACTCTAGAAGTACAGTATGAGAAAAATATGGTTCTAAAAACAAATTGTTTGTAGTATAATATGGAAATGTCAACTTACAAATTTACAATAGTTTCTACTATTTTTATGAAGTTTGCTGTAAAATTTTCAAATGTTGTATAAAGGAGGCTCATACATGTTCAGTTTCAAAACTAATTCTGATGTTCTTAGAATCCTTGAACCTATCGACCGCTGATTTTTGTGATGGAAAGGCCATTCGTGGAACTTGTCTGGTGGCTTTGGGTACTAGAACTCGTATCACGCATAAATCGAGTGAAACCCGGTTGCTTGGGCTTTTGAAAGTCTGCGGTACTTGAAGCAATTAGCTTTGCGATGACATCAGATATGTCTGGTCTATCTTGAGCATATTCCTGAACACAAAGAAGCCCCACATGTATGCATTTTGATATCTCTGCTTCAAAACCTTGATAAGCTATTACCGGATCAATCAAGGAAATGTAATTGTCCTCGTTCCACTGTTTCCATACCTACATTAATGAGATCTATGAGAGAAAAAGGAAAGAATGAACAAGTTCATCCCATATTTTTAGCCTTTTAAGTATTGACTTACATATCCCAGAAGGCTCAATGATGACTCATCAAACCATCGAGTCTTTTTACCAGTTATTATCTCCAACAACAAGACTCCGAAGCTAAATACATCTGATTTTTCGGAGAAACGCCCTTCGATTGCATACTCAGGAGGCATGTAGCCACTGCATTAAGTAATTACACTACATTAAGCCAATATATTTATATAATATGGAGTAGGAATCAAGTACTTCCGTTGGTCTCTTAGAACTGGATTATTGAAAACCAAGCTAGAATATATATTAGAAACTCACTATGTTCCTACAACCCTTGTGGTATCAGCCTCACTTTGGCTACCTCCGAAAATTCGTGCCATGCCAAAATCTGAAATTTTTGGGTTGAGGTTCTCATCAAGCAAAATGTTGGCAGCCTTGAGATCTCTGTGGATGATCTTGAGACGGGAATCTCGATGAAGATAGAGAATGCCTCGGCATATCCCTTCTATAATACTGTAACGTTTCTTCCAATCAAGGATTCCTTTTTTCTGAGGATCTGGTCAAGAAGTACAATAGTGAACGGTTCAGTAGTATATAATATGATACTTGAGAGTTGAGAAATAATGAGAGACAAGAAGGGTCCTGATTTTTCTAAGGTCATGAAATATTTTGTAAGATGCACGAACCAAAAAGAAATGCATCCAAACTTTTGTTGGGCATGTAGTCGTAAATGAGCATTCTTTCAAGGAGTTCCACACAGCAGCCCAAAAGTTTAACAAGATTGCGATGCTGAAGTTTGGAAATAACCAACACCTCATTCATAAACTCTTCTACCCCTTGTCTAGAGGTTCCTGACAATCTTTTTATTGCTACTTCCTGTCCATCTTCCAGTGTACCCTGCAGTTAAACAGACAATAAGGTTGTATCCGATAATGGATCAATATATTCCAAACTGTTTTAGAAATCTTTAAAACCCTACCTTGTACACCGGACCGAATCCTCCTTGTCCAAGCTTATTACTCTCTTGGAAGTTGTTTGTAGCAGCAGAAAGTTTTTCAAATTTGAACAATGGTAGCTCTTCGAATTTATCAAGGCTTGGATTCACCTCTAAGATATCCAACAATGTATTGTTCCTCTTTGCTGATTATTTCAACAATCACAAGTTACTGCCAGCTTTTAAAATTTTCTTTTAAGGTTTGAAAATTTAGCTATATCCAAAGGTTTTGAAAGTGAGTTGTCACCTTCTCTAGCCTTTCTTCTACACAAGAAGTACACTATGGCAACTAGTGTGGCTGTCCCTGAAACTGCTGTTACTGTAACAATTATTTTCAGCCTTTTGTTATTACCTGAAAACAAAGATGTATTTGTGAATCTGATGTTGTGTTGTGTTTTGATCCTAAGGGCTTGTTTGGGATAAGGTAATTATTACCGAGGTAATATATTTAGAACCAAAGGGACGATGAAGAAAATGATGGTAATAGATGGTGGAAAAAGGGGATGGGGAGGGACGGAAATTACTCCAAACATGGAGGAATGCATTAATCTAAAGAAAGTTGGGTCACTATTAGTCTGTTACCTCCTCTAATCCTATATAGAGAAACTGTACACTCCTTTAATTATTTCCCGCCTTTACCACCATCACTTTCCTCTATTTACCTCTTGTTTTGAGTAGTTACTAGTCTACTACTCATATAAGAATTACCCTCAACCTAAGCAAGGCCTGAGAAGAAACATTTGTCTACAATTGTCCTCATCCCAAGCAAGGCATGAGAAGAAAATGTTTACCTATGTTACCATAATGCTGAGACCCTAAGAAGAAAACACTTACCTAGCTCTGAATGTGACAGCCGGAGGTATAAATTCACGCCACTTGACGAAAACTGCTGTGTATCTATCAAGTTTCCACTCCAAGTCATGCATCCCACACCAATATCAAATGCATAAGCCGAGCATGAACAGTTTGACAAGCACTGGGTCCTACAGCTGTCTTGATCTAGACCTTGCAACCAGTTTGTATCTGCGGGGGGCTTCATCTGTGGGAGGCTAAAAAACACATTCTCTTTGGCACCTTTTGCTCCACATTGCAATTGCTTTGTCCGGGTACACCCATTACTCCAATTTCCTGATTCCCACTCCTGTCTAACTTTTGGCTCAAAGCCCTTGAGACACTCACAAATCGGAGAACTCAGAAAGTTGCAGCTACCGTATTCTCCGCACCTTCCATAAAACCCACATTCATTATCTGGGGCTTCCCATAGGGCATTCCAATCTCCCTTAGTATCATCCCAGTACTGTTGTCTTGCAGTTCCTTGATAGGATAACTCATAGTTTGTTAAAAGAAATGGGGGAATAGAAAACTCTAGGGAGGTGTTACCTTTGCCATCAGTCTGAATAATAATCCCATGACTTTGAAAGCTAGGAACTGCAACTTCAATTCCGAGAAACCAGTTACCATTCCATGGCCCACTTCGATAATACCGGCGACCGTTGTCCCAAATAAAGAATTCCGGAAGAACACTAGGACCGAGGGCAGTGGTAAATCGTCCTTGAGAAGGATCTGAAGGATTTTTCCATGCTTGGACGATAGAGTTTTTACCAGTAGCTTTGTTATAAACGAGGCTCATATGGGGCAAAAGAGTGTTTCCTGCATGATCAAAACTCTGCCATATAATGTTATTATCGGAACTGAACAACACTAGGTTTCCTGAATCTAGAAGCTGAGCTTTTGACATGTTAGTGGCCAACTGTGAGAGAGTGACATTTGATGACCAGAGGATATGCTTTTGACCATTAAGTACCTGAAGATTGTCATCCTTGGAAATTTGAAATGAACCAAGTGAGTTCCTTAATGGGTTGTTCCTATTTGCAACCCACACTACTTTCATCATAGGAAGCTTATTATAGTAAATACCGACATAGCGATTGGTAGTGTTTGGTGGACTAAAAAATGACAGCCTGAAAGTTCCATTGCTGGAGACTATTGATTCTTCATCTTTGAGGAAGTTTGTGGTGTTGATGCTGTCTGAAGCATTGCAGATTACGTTTAAGAAAAACAGAAACAGAAGTACTTGAAAAGATGACATTGGTTTGAGTTTCTGGTGTGTTTAAGAAAATATGAGCTGATTTTTTCGTATTAAAAGTACAAACTGTGGTTAGGTACATCAATTATTGGCTAATGTAGAAACTTCCCCGTAGAGTGTGAACTGACAAATTTGAAAGTTTAAAGCAACATTGTATGATTGTATTGCATTAAATTTTTCTATGTGACATCGAATTGTATGGTTGTATTGCATTAAATTTTTCGATTGTGGGTCTATAAAAGCTTCAAATCAAGTCATTTGCGATGTTACATGTATGTTCATCCTTCAAGTCATAGTTTCAACTCCTCCATCCCATTTATATTATCTCGTTTGATTTTCATGCTCGAATGATATTAATTTTGATCTCTATTTTCTCACAATATACAATAACAACTTTTAAAAATTCATAATAGAAAAGTAGTTGATCTGAATTGAATGACAAAGTTAAATGGAGACTATATAAATAGGATATAGACAGTATGGTGATTACATTGACGTGCCTGTGACACATGTCTCACATAGTCACATGCTAATTTCTTTTTAGTAGATCATTATTCCAGGTTAAATATGGTGAATGTAAAACTGCCCAGTTAAATCTCGAGCTGTTAAGCTTGAAAGTTCAAAGTAACATTTATGACACAAATTTATTATTCTGATATGACATCCAAAGGTTGAACAAATGTTTATGTGATGTGTTTTTCTTTGATGGTTATGTCAGATACGTCGCTGGGAAGGTATTATTGCGTAAATAATGTGTTGTTGCAATCAATGGGGAGTTTGCAAGACATTGCAGGTCAGAATAACACTGCAAACCTATACTATCATTTTTTTCATTCTATATATGTATCTTCATCCTTCGAGCTTTAATTGATGTTTCTATAGGAGGACCTCAGTCATATGTTTGTTTTTCTAAGTGTTATGTACAATAGCTTTAACTAATGTGATTATTCGGAGCTGACCTCAGAAATGGAGACTTAGACTTACTGTGGCCATTAGTGAAAAATGTACTCCGTAATATTTAGGGGGGGGGGGGGGGCATGCCCGTTTCCAACCCTTTTAAGGTCCTTCAGCGGTTAAGGAGTTAAGATTTTACTGTTTCACTCATATATACATCAGTAGAAATAGTGTGTGAAAAATATGGTACTGGAAACAGAATATAAAGATTTATACAGGAAGTGTCTGTTTACAACAGTTTTTAAGCATGTATGAAGTGCTTGCTATAAATTTTTTTAGTTTTTCTAACTATAGAACTCATCATTGCCTGTATTTATCAAGCTCTCTTCTAGATATTCTCGTGTATGTTACCCGAAGGAGGCTCGTAAGTGTGCAGTTTCAAACTCCTGATGTTCTTAGAACCCTTGATCCTATCGGTCACTAACATTTGTGACGGAAAGGCCAATCATGGAACCTGTCTGGTTTTTTTGCGTACGAGTACTTGATGTATCACGCATAAACCGAGTGAAACCTGGTGATTCGGGCAGTTGAAAGCTTTCAGTACCCGAAGCACTAAGCTTTGTGATGACATCAGATATATCTGGTCTATCTTGAGCATATTCCTGAACACAGAGAAGCCCTACATGTATGCACTTTGATATCTCTGCTTCAAAACCTTGATGAGCTATTGCTGGGTCGATCAATGAAATGACATTATTCTCTGTCCACTGTTTCCATGCCTACATAAATGAGATTATAAGAGGAAAGCAAAGCATGAACAAGTTAAGGTCATATTTCTAGGCAGGACTTACATATCCTAGAAGGCTCAACGACGATTCATCATGCCATTGAATCCGTTTACCAGTTATTATCTCCAATAGCAAGACTCCAAAGCTAAATACATCTGATTTTTCAGAGAAACGCCCTTCGATTGCATATTCAGGAGGCATATAGCCACTGCATGAAGTAATTCCAGAACATTAAGCCAACATATATTGTAAATACTTCCGCTGTTGTCTTAGAACAGGATGATTGAAAACCAACCAAGAATATATGTCAGAAACTCACTATGTCCCTACAACTCTTGTGGTATCAGCTTCACTTTGGTTACCTCCAAATATCCGTGCCATGCCAAAATCTGAAATTTTTGGGTTGAGGTTCTCATCAAGCAAAATGTTGGCAGCTTTGAGATCTCTATGAATGATCTTCAGTCGGGAATCTCGATGAAGATAGAGAATGCCCCGACATATCCCTTCTATGATATGGTAACGTTTGTTCCAATCAAGGATTCCCTTTTTCTCAGGATCTGGTCAAGAAATACAATAATGAGCCTCAAAATATTTTTGAATAAAATTGAAAAATGATGAAGTACAATTATTGGGGAAAAGTATTAGTTCGTTTCTCTAGGACAAGAGTCCTGAAAGATTTTGTAAGATGTACAAACCAAAAAGAAATGCATCCAAACTTTTGTTGGGCATGTAGTCATAAATTAGCATTCTTTCTTGGCGTTCTACACAGCAGCCCAAAATTTTGACAAGATTTCGGTGCTGAAGTTTAGAAATCACCAACACCTTGTTCATGAACTCTTCTACCCCTTGTCTAGAGGTTCCTGATAATCTTTTTATTGCTACTTCCTGTCCATCTTCCAGCTTTCCCTGCAGTTAAATATCTGATTAGGTTCTGTCAGGCAATTCAACGATATATTTTAAGCTCTTTAGGCTACCATAATTTCCTACCCTATACACTGGACCGAATCCTCCTTGTCCAAGCTTATTACTGCCTTGGAAGTTGTTTGTAGCTACTGCAAGTTTTTCAAACTTGAACAATGGCAGCTCTTCAAATTTGTCAAGGCTTTTATTTTCCTCTAAGATACCGAATGAGATGTTGTTCTTCTCTGCTCGTCATTCAACAAAGTTACTATTAGTTTCTTTATTAAATAAAAAAAATCATAAGATATGCAGATTTCCCATCATCCTGTTGGCTATACTCGAGGGTTTTGAATTTTATTTGTCACCTTGTTTAGCTTTCCTTCTGCACAGGATGTAAATGGCAACCAGTGTGGCAGTCACTGAAACTGCTGTTACTCCGATAATTACTTTTAGCCTTTTGTTATGACCTGGAAGAGTAGTTGTAGGGTTAAACTTTGTTATTATAAATTTTTCTGTTGAAAGTAAAAACTTTCTTTTCACGGAGTATATTATAGTAATGATATCATGTCATTGACCCCTTAGACCACCCTGCAGTTACCGTTCCCCCATGAGTACCTACCACCTTCCCTAACCCGGCCGTACCACCAGAACCACCCCCACCCCCTCACGGCTTCACCTAATAGTATACATCAGTGGCATATTAAAAATGTCTGCCTGGAAATAAGATATTTCTGCATTATGTGTCTTGCAGGATTTTGTTACTAAGAAGAAAGCATTCACCTAGCTCAGAATATGCCAGCCGTAGGTTCAAATTAACACCCCCGCTATATGATAACTGCTGTATATCTATCAACTTTTCACTCCAAGTCAAGCAACCGACACCAATATCAAATGCATATGCTAAGCATGAACAGTTTGACAAGCACTGGCTCCTGCAAGTGTCTTGATCTACTCCTTGCAACCAGTTTGTATCTGCTGGGGGTTTCATCTGTGGGAGGTTAAAAAACACATCCTCTTTGGCACCCGTTGTTCCACATAGCAATTGCCTCATCCGGGTACACCCACTGCTCCAGTTTCCTGAGTCCCACTCTTGTCTAATAGTTGGCTTAAACCCCTTCAGACACGTACAAATGGGTGAACTAAGAGAGTTGCAGCTTCCATATGCTCTGCACTTTCCATAAAACTCACACTCACTATCTGGGGCCTGCCATGTGGAATTCCAATCTCTTTTAGCAGTATCCCAATATTGTTGTTTTACAGTTCCTTGGTAGTATAATTCATAATTTGACAAAGGGTATGGGGGATCAGGAAACATTAAGGAGGTATTTCCCTGACCGTCAGTCTGAATGGTAATCCCCTGATTTTGAAGGTTTGGGATATTAACTTCCAATCCGAGGAATACATTTCCATTCCACGGCCCGCTTCGATAATACCGACGACCAGTGTCCCAAATAAAGAACTCAGGAAGAACACTAGGACCAAGGCCAGCGACAAATCTTCCTTGAGAAGGATCTGAAGGGGTTTTCCATGCTTGAAGCACAGAGTTTCTGCCTGTATATTTGTTATAATTGAGGCTCATATAGGGCAAAAGACTGTTGACCGGATGATCAAAACTCTGCCATATAATGCTATTATTAGAGCTGTACAACACTAAGTTTCCTGAATCTAGAAGCCGAGCTTTTGACACATTAACGGCCACGTGTGAGTGTGACATTTGATGACCAAAGGATATGCTCTTCACCATTTAGTACCCGTAGATTGCCATCCTTGGAAATCTGGAATGAACCTGAAGAATTGGTTAATGGGCTGTTCCTGTTTGCAACCCAGACCACATTAACCACAGGAAGCTTGTTGTAATAAATTCCGACATAGTGATTTGTAGAGTTTGGTGGACTGAAAAATGTCAGTTTAAAAGTTCCATTGCTGGAGACAATTGATGCTGGATCGTTTAAGAATTTTGTGGTTTTGATGCTGTCTGAAGCCTCACAAATTCTTAAAAATAAGAAATACAGAAAGATAAATACTCTCAGAGATGACATGATCTCTAGTTTGAGGTTCTTTCTGGTGTTAGATAAGTAAAAGTGTATAACAGCAATTGGTTAATGTAGTCTGTGAGCTGACAAACTTGAAAGTTCAATAGTTCAAAGTAAAATGATTGAATTATATAGTCTTTGATGTGATATTGCATTGTATCATACTTTTTTTCCCTATGAATATATGGTGTGATATTATTTGAAAGTGCTTGATCGCATAGTATTAAATATCGGCCGTGTTCTCCTCCGAAGCCTTTATGGTAAAACCATGCTTGTTGGTTTGCAGGTAAAAGAAGCTTGAAATCAAGTCTATCCAGAATTGCAGATGGCTTGTTAGGTTCATTCATCAGGTTTTAATTTATACTCTGTCTTATTTATATTATCTCATTTGACTGCGATCGTTGATTGGTCAAACAATGTCAACAGTAACTAATTTTTTCTCACAATTATGATAGCATAAAATATAGTTGGTAATAAGTTTACATTGTAACTTTATATATATTTGGAGAAACTGAGGGTCAAATATTAGTGAATGTAAACATGATTCAACTAAGTCTGTGAGCTGCCAAGCTTGAATAGTTTGATGTGAAATCCGAAGGTCAATGGTCAAATAGTTTTGTGTGGGGTATGTCTTTCTCTGATGGATATTTCAGACATTGCTGAAAAGGATCTTATTTGGTTTGGCAAGGCATTCCATACATTCATACAAGTAGTTTTCTAAGAGTATGTTCCTTCTATGTTACTCCAACACTTCACTTTGGTCACGTGTTGCGTATCCGATACTTGAAGTGTCTGACATGACAGACTTTGACACTTCATTTTAGACTATAAAAAATTGAAAAGTTTGTGTAAAATAACTGTATCCGACACTTGCAGGCTTTTGCAGCACATGCAGTCGGAGTAACATAGTGTAAAATAGTTCAGTTAATGTGATTATTAGGATTCAACCTCGGAAATGGAGAGGTACCTTTACATTTACCATCTATGATGATAACTCCTGATCTAAAGTGTGGAATAATTGATCACTCCGTATCTATCTATTTTTCGCTTCTTTCTCACCAAGTTAGCATGCTTGATTGGCTATTAATTTTTGGCAAGCCTGAATATCAGAAATCAGAATACCTCCAAAAAAGATTGTGTTTTTATCCAAAGAACTAAGCCAATTATATTGAGAATCAGTGGGAAATTCATGTTCAACGCCGTTTTCTGCATAGATCATCTAAAAACTGCCTCTTTTGGTTAGCAGAGGGGTAAGGCTGCGTATATTCGATCCTTCTTACTGAGCTATTCTGTTGTAGCCTTTGAGGTTAATGGTCAAAAGGGGATAATATAAATTAGATGAACCGAGTATTAAACACTCAATTTACTAGTATCTATATGAAGTGCTGAAAGTATAGCCTGCCAAAGTACATGAGGAATACTCTGAAGTTGAGAGTTGAAACATTAGTCATTGCCCCATGCTTAAACAGTTAAACTACTTGTGAATAATCAACATTTTCTGCTACACATTTACACAAATTAGTGAAGGACGATCATAAGTTTTTGTGTCAAAACCTTTGATTATTTTAGAACCGTTTAACCCATCCCCTACCGACCACTTATAGTTGTGAAGGAAAGATCATTCTTGGAACTTGCCAGGTGGCTCTGCGAACTGGTATTTGCTGAAATACGCAATAATCTAGTAAAACCTGGTGGTTTTGGCTGTCGAAAGTGTGCAGTAGTTTCAGCAGTAAGCATTGAGATGACAGCAGATATGTCCGGCCTATCGTCAGCATATTTTTGTACGCAAAGAAGCCCGACATGTATGCATTTTGATATCTGTGCTTCAAAACCTTGAAAGTCTATTAATGGATCAACCAAGGAAAGGACTTTGTCTTCACTCCATTGCTTCCATACCTACATATTAGAAGTCTAAATGTCAGTTAATGAGGTATATAAGAGGGGAAAGTGAAGAATAAATAAGGGCATAGTTCTAGGCAGGACTTACATATCCTAGAAGGTTCGAGGACTCCTCATCATACCATTGAGTCTTTTTGCCAGTTATTATCTCTAGCAATACTACTCCATAGCTAAAAACATCTGATTTTTCAGAAAAACGCCCTTCAATTGCATACTCTGGAGGCATGTAACCGCTGCATTAAGTAATGAGGCTGTGAATCTGAGAACTATAGTGGACACTCTCCTTAGTCTCGGGGATAAGATGATTAAGAACCAAAGAATACGGTATATGAGAAACTCACTATGTTCCAGCAACTCTTGTGGTATCAGCTTGATTTTGGTCACCTCCAAATATCCGTGCCATGCCAAAATCCGAAATTTTAGGGTTTAGTTTCTCATCAAGTAAAATGTTACTAGCCTTGAGATCTCTGTGAATGATCTTCAGTCGGGAATCTCGATGAAGGTAAAGAAGGCCTCGACATATCCCTTCTATGATATTGAAACGTTTCTTCCAGTCAAGGATTCCTTTCTTCTGGGGATCTGATCAGTCGCATCTAGTGAGCCCATTTGTAGTATGAGATGAAAATATTCAGGAAAGTTATAGTAGTATGGCAAGATGTCACATACCGAAAAGAAAGGCATCCAAACTTTTGTTGGGCAAATACTCATAAATGAGCAGTCTTTCTTGGCCTTCCACACAGCAGCCTAATAGTTTGACAAGATTTCGGTGCTGAAGTTTAGAGATCACCAGCACTTCATTCATGAATTCTTCCACCCCTTGCCTAGAGGTTCCTGATAGTCTTTTTACTGCTACTTCCAGTTTATTTTCCAGCGTCCCCTGCGATTAAACAGATAATTAGGCTCCTCCAGAGAGATGCATGAATAGTTTGCACACAGTTCCAGGCAACCCCTACCCTGTACACTGGACCAAATCCTCCTTGTCCAAGCTTATTACTCTCTTGGAAATTGTTCGTTGCAACTGCAATTTCTCCAAATTTAAACAATGGTAGCTCTTCAAATCTATTATCGCCCTCTAGGATATCTAACAACGTTTTGTTCCTTTCTGCATATCATTTCAAAAACGCAAGTTACTGTTAGTTATATCCAAGGCTTGGAGTATATAATAAGGGTTTTGATTTTGATGTCACCTCGTTTAGCTTTCCTCCTGTAGTAGTAGAAGTACCCTATAGCAACTAGTGTGGCAATTCCTGAAGCGACTGTGACTCCGACAATTATTTTTATTTTTTTGCTATTACCTGTAGAAAAGAATGTCATTTCAGCATCAAAACTCTCTTAAACTATAACAACATTACCCTAGCGCCAAAAATAACCCCACCCATGAGTACCGGCAGTACCCTTATATTGTGTTACGCAAAAAGATTGTGTCAAAATGACCCTACTTCATAGCATAAGAGGTGTAGAGAGTCTAGTGTCAGTAGTGTGCCATTCGGCTGGATTTTAATACTTACAGAAACATGTACATATCTCTGAATGTAAATTTTAATATTTAAAAGAAAACATACCTAGCTCGGAATGTGGTAGCCGAAGGTAAAGATCCACGCCAGTAGTTGAAAACTGTTGTATGTCGATCAACGTTCCAGTCCAACTCATACATCCCACGCCAGTTGTATATGCATAAGCAGAACATGTACAGTTTGCCAAGCATTGGCTTCTGCAGGTGTCTTGATCTAATCCCTGTAACCAATTATTATCTGCAGGTACTTTCATCTGTCGGAGCCTTAAAAACCCGTCCTCCTTTGCACCTTCTATTCCACAGAGCAATTGCTTCATCCGGGTACACCCACTACTCCAGTTTCCTTTTTTCCACTCTTCTTTATCTTTTGGCTCGAACCCCTTCAGACATTTACAGATTGGAGAATTCTTAGAGTTGCAGCTTCCAAAAGCTCCGCACTTGCCATAAAAATCACAGTCATTGTCTGGGGCTTGGAATAGGACTTTCCAATCTCCCTTAGTATTACTATCATCCCAATACTGTTGCAGGAGCGTTCCTTGGTAGGATATTTCATAGTTTGACAACGGAAACACAGGGTGAGAATACTCTGCAGTGATATTGCCTTGACCGTCATTCTGAATGCTAAGACTTTGGAAGTCAGGGAAATTAACTTGGATTCCAATGAACATGTTACCGTTCCATGGTCCGCCTCTAAAATGTCGGCGATCATTGTCCCAAATATATAATTCAGGAAGAATAGTAGGACCAAAGTCTAGGAAAAACCTTCCGTCAGAAGGATCTGAAGGGCTTTTCCATGACCGAACAACAGCATTTTCACGAGTATCTTTGTGATGTATGAGAGTCATATGTGGCAAAATAGTGTCAGAGGGATGATCAAAACTCTGCCATATAATCGTATTATTCGGCGCAAGCAATACGAGGTTCCCAGAATCGAGAAGTTGAGCTTTGGTTGAATTAGTGGCCACCTGTGTAATATTTGATGACCAAAGGATATGTTTCTGACCATTTACTACCTGAACATTTCCACCCTCGGAAATTTGGATTGAACCCGAAGAGTCGGTCAATGGGTTGTTCCTGTTTGCAACCCATATTACATGAATCACAGGAAGCTTGTTGTAGTAAATTCCGACATAGCGATTTGTAGAGTTTGGTGGACTGAAAAACGACAGTTTGAAGGTACCATTGTCGGAGACAATTGACCCGGAATCATTGATGAAGTTTGTGGTTGTAATACTGTCTAAAGCATCACAAATTCTTAAACATAAAGGCAGGAAGAAAAGTAGTCTTAGAAATGACATTGGTTTTTGTTTCTGCTGTTATCTGATGTTAGGAAAAGATGAACCAACTGATCCTTTGTATTTCAGAATATAGGCAGGAATGCAGGACTGCAGGAATAATAGTTGTTTCAGTCGGTCTCCTTTAAGACGACATATCCGTCTTAAGTGTAAAATGGTCGAATAGTACTCCATATACGTAGAGGGGACAAAAGTTTGCTATTTCCTTGGCATTTTACCTTTTGTCTCATCCACCTATTTGACCCGTTTTATTATTTAACACGGAAATGTGAGTCTTAAATAAGAATTTGGGTAGGTGTTGGTCCAATGTCAAAATACACAAAATGTGTGAAATTAAATGATTCTGATGTCACATTCTAAGGATATCATGTGGGTTGTTTTTCTTTGATAGGTTGTGTGTGTGTAAGTAAACTATTGATGTGGCGGTCAATTTGGGACTACATATTATATGAGTATATGAGTCGGCTTGAGTGAAAGACTTTGCATCATGTGATTGATGATTGATCAACCACATGTTACAAAATCAACACAATCTCGGAGTCCGTTGTCACGGTGAGTCTCGCTCGCCACGGCCTGTTCTGTATCATCGCTTTATTAAGGTGGTGGTTGCCACCTCAAAACGTGGTCGTGGTGAACTTTAAAATTATAACATCATGATACACGGTTACGGTCTTAGAATTATACCCAAAGATTATATTTTAAGTCACCAATGTTAAGAGTAATATGCACTTTTAAGAATATTTTACTCTTATTTTTTCGTCGAAAAAAGTTTTATAAGATGACTGTTGAAAATGTGTAATGTGTAGGTTAGTAGTAATTGCCAATTTCCTTATTGACATTTTATTGAGGAATTTATGGAAAGTAGGTTGCAACTTCGCATTGATATGGTAAAGCAACAGATAGTGTACATGTACATTCCATTGACTTTGACTTTGACTTTTTTTTTTTTTTTTTTTTTTTTTATTGCAGTTGACTTGGTAATTATGCTATAAACCAGAGTGGTTGATGCAATGCACCGGTAATGATGATCACATTGCAAACAACAGGTTGGTCTTCCTTAAAACGGTTATATTATATTATTTAAGGCTAAAACGGGTCAATTACTATCCTATATAGGTAGATGAGACAAGATTTTTGTCATTCCCTAGGCCTTTTGCATTTTGTCTCATCTATCTATTTGACCCGATTTCTTGTTTAAGACGGATATACTTGTCTCAAACAATGATTTGTGGCAAACAAAAGACGTATATGCCTGCACAACCATTTTCTCCTATTTCAGAATTTAATGTTTTCATTCAGTCAACTTTGTTTAGCTGTCATGACTTGTTTGTATGGATAAATTACATGATTATTTATTATTCAGGATTTCTTAATCAAAGCAGTGGAATATTCTTAAACTAGGATGCACGATGAATTAGAAACAGAATATACATTCTATATCAAATAGGTACTATGTTACTTCGATGAGCTTACGTACCCATGTCCGACACTCGACCCATGAATATTGGTATGACACCCTGACACTTCATTTTAGACCAAAAACCTATTAATTTTTCATTAAATAACCGAGTCTGACACTATGCACTCATGTCCGACCCTTCTAGCCGAATTGAAGTAACATAGAATAGGTATATACGTAGCAAAATACTTCTAGAAAATAAATTACTTGATTTGGTTCCAAAGTGCAAATCAAAATCAAACTTGGGTTCTACGTGATTGGTCAGAGAGTTGACAAATGTGGGTCTATAATTCTACACAAATTCTATATGTCATACGCCAAAGTCTTTCATTATGGAAGATTAATGCCCACTTAATCATCCATTAGTCTCTCTTAAGACCAACATATCCGTCTTAAGATTAAAACGGGCTAAATAACATCCCACTTGCGTAGATAAAATAACTTTTTTTTTTAATTTCTAGACATTCCGTTTTTCTCTTATCTATCCTACATTTGACCTGTTTTAAGTTTAAGATGGATATTTGCGTCTTTAAAAATAATTTGTGGTCACTATTTTTCCTCAAAAAATTCCATCATACAAGTATAAGAAAACCATATTAACAAAGATAGAAAAACAATGTTAAAAACTATGGCTTTCATGTACATGTACACTCATATTATCTTTCTTTCTTTGTTATGGTTTGGTATTGTTTCTGCTCAAACCAACCTTAACAGAACCCAATCTTTAAGAGACTCCGAATCACTAGTGTCAAATAATGCTATTTTCAATCTCGGGTTTTTCAGCCCGACTAACTCGACAAAACGTTATGTTGGTATCTGGTACAATGTTAGTGAATCTGATGGAAAGTTGGAAGTTATATGGGTAGCTAACAGGGATGATCCGCTAAGCGACTCTTCTGGAAAGCTCGTGATTTCAGAGGATGGAAATCTTCGAATCACGAATGGACAGAACAAGATCTTTTGGTCGTCGAATGTTGCACCTTATGAGGCAAATAATTCAGTGGCTCAACTTTTGGATAGTGGCAACCTTGTACTGAAATCAAGTGTTAATGGAATGACCATTTGGCAGAGTTTCGACCACCCCACAGATACGTTTATGCCAGGGATGACGTTCACTATTGACGGGACAGTGGCAGATAAACAGGTAGTATTTTGGTCGTGGAAGAGTCCATCAGACCCATCGCGTGGAAAAGTAACAGGTGGTCTTACGACTAACTTTCCTCCTGAGCTCATGGTGTGGGATGGTGATCGCATATACTGGAGAAACGAGCCATGGAATGGCAACATCTATATTGGACTGAATTCAGCTGTATTTAGTCTAGTTACTGTGGATCCAGGAAAGATATCGTATGGGTTTTCCCGGGCAAACAAGTCAGAATTGATACATTTTGTGGTAACCCTTGATGGAGATGCAGTCGAAAGAAAATGGAACAGTGGTCGTAGGAAATGGGAAAATGGATGGAACGCACGACAAACTGACTGTGATTTCTATGGCAAGTGTGGACCATTTGGAAGCTGTAATGCAGCAAACTCACCTATATGTGGTTGCTTGACAGGATTTGTACCAAAGAACAATACAGAATGGAGCAAAGGAAATTGGACTAGTGGGTGTGTTAGGAGAACTCCACTGCAGTGTGGCACTGTTGGAGCTAAAGCAGACGGGTTTTGGAATTTGTCGAATGTGAAAGTACCCGACAATACAGTGTGGTTATCTGTAAATACCGAGGATGATTGTGTCAGTCAGTGCCTCAGCAACTGCTCCTGTGTTGCTTATTCTTATTATTCAAGTATTGGGTGCATGATTTGGAATAATGGTAACTTAATCGACATCCAGGAATTCTCCTCTAATAGGGGCATTGATTTTTCTGTTCGGTTGGCTCATTCAGAACTAGGTAATAAATCAAAGATTGTTTCTTTTTTTTAACTTCCTTTACCTATAATTATAGAATCATCCCTGTACTCTTTTGTTGCATGCTTGCATCATAACTCATCAGATAGTGAAGCCAATTCCTTGCATATTAAATGTTTTTAATGGTTGATATATTTTTCAGATGTGTTAGAACAAAACCATCCAGATATGGTAACAAGGAAATCTAGCAGATGGAAAGTTATAGTAATTGCAGTGGTTCTCATCACAACTGTTATATTTGGTGTCGCCATATGGTTGCTCCGACGACAAGGTGATGATCTTGTTTTTATTTTTTTTCTGTTCTTTGCATTTTCCCCCTGTGATTCATCTAGCCATATTAACTTTATATCGGTTGTTGTGGAAGGGATGAGACTCCCATTCATGGAGCTACGACACGGAAAATACATAATCAAAGACAACAATGAGGAAATTGAAATTGGCGATTTGCCTATGTTTCAATTGAAGAAATTGATAATTGCAACAAACAACTTTGATGATGATAACAAGCTAGGCCGAGGTGGTTTTGGTACAGTGTATAAGGTAATGAATGCTTTCTGACAAGATGTATGCTAATTTACTTTGTTGTCCAGAATTTTTTTTTTGACATTTATGGAACCCGAAGAGTCGGTTAATAGCATTACTCAAGAATGGAATATTAGTGTAATTATCTGTATCGATAGCATTACTGAAGAAGTGATGTATATTTCAAGGGTAAATTGGAAGATGGAGAGGATGTTGCAGTTAAAAGGCTTTCGAAAGTTTCTGGACAAGGCCTTAAAGAGTTTATGACTGAAGTTTTGGTGATCTCTAAACTTCAACACCGGAACCTTGTCCGCCTTCTAGGCTGCTGTGTTGAAGGAGAGGAAAAGTTATTGGTGTATGAACTTATGCCAAACAGGAGCTTGGATGCGCTTCTCTTCGGTCAGTGCCCTAAATTCTTGAGAGCAATTTACACCAATTCGACAACAATTCTTTTGGGAACTTATAAAATTAGCCAGCATTTTAAAATTTTGGATTGACATTTACTTTCTGGTTTGGTCTTAGATCAACGTCATGGAGACCTCTTAGACTGGAAGACGCGATTAAACATTATTCAGGGGATATGCAGAGGCCTTCTTTACCTTCATAGAGATTCTAGGCTAAGGATTATACACAGAGACCTCAAAGCAAGTAACATTTTGTTAGATGACAAACTCAATCCAAAGATTTCTGATTTCGGAATGGCCAGGATATTTGGAAGAAATGAAGATCAAGCCGACACCAAAACAGTTGTTGGCACCTAGTAAGTACCCCCTGCTTCAATTCACAAACAAACACTTTAGCAAGTCATCTTTGCCAATCACAGTTCAAGATTCTAATCCAGCATTTCTAACTTTAGTAACCGCTATGTTATGTTTGATATGCAGTGGTTATATGTCACCAGAGTATGCTATGGAAGGCCGTTTTTCAGAAAAGTCAGATGTTTTTAGCTTCGGGGTGTTGCTTCTGGAGATAGTAAGTGGCAGAAGAAACTCTAACTTCGAGGATGACGAGTCTTCAAGCCTCGTAGCACATGTAAGTATCCCGTAATATGATCTTAATCTTAATAATGTCACTATATGGGCCAGACATGGACACGGGTTATTTAGCCCAGATTATAGACCTATCCACGTCAGACTGTCTCAGGTTTTTGGTCATATTTGTTTTTTGTTTTCAAGTGTCGGCCTATCGGGTGATGTATATGGGTCGACTAGGTCCGGTCAATTTTGGCAATGGACCCTGTTGGAGTTTTTTTGTGTTGTTTATGGACTGTAATTTAATGATGTGTGTATGTTAGGCATGGAAATTATGGAATGAGGATGAGATAACCTCCTTTATTGATCCTTCGATTTTGGAGTCGACTTTCAAAGCTGATGAGGTATTGAGGTGCATACAAGTAGCACTTTTGTGCGTCCAAGAATTCCCAGAAGACAGGCCAAACATTTCAATGATCATTGCCATGATTGACGGTGAAGGTTGGTCAAGTATTCCACAACCTACACAACCTGGCTTTACGCGAAAGCGATATGGTGAAGCTTTCGAAAATGGAATTCTGCATGGCTCTGTTAACCGTCTTTCAGTAAGCTCCATAACTGGCCGATAACAGTCTGATCAAAAGGGACATGACCCTAAGATATGGAGATTCCAAAGACAGGAGAAGGGAGAAAATCAAGTCATGGTTCTCATTTACATTACTGTCAATATGATTCGTCAAACATCTTGGATCACGGTAAACTATTTACCGTTTTTCGTCCACTGTCTACTAAACTTTGAGATTCTGAAGCTGTACATATATATCCCTGGAGTTTTCTTTGGGTAACCTGAGAAAAAGAGGCTTAAAACAGATCATTATTACTGAGATGGTGTAACAGTGCAGTAAAAAGAGAAAATCTGAATCCACAGTTTTTTACATAATTAAAGTTACTAGTTATTATTGTGTGTACTGTGCTTGTTAGAGTGATTGATTGGAGCTGATTATTTGTATGAACCACCGAGTTACTCCACTCATTACCAATTATTTTCGAATAGAATGTTCTTTGAGTTATTATTGTTTACTCTCTTTCTCTCTCTCTCTCCCCTGATGGCTGTAGACTGCGTCTTTGCGTTGAAAGTCTATAAGCAACAGATATTTTTTTGGACAAGAACTATGTACTCAGCGACTATGTATACGTCCACTATTCCATTAAGTTGTATTTGTTTTTCAAATTATGTGAGGAGAAATTTGAAAAACATATACAATCTAATGAGACAGAGGAAGAATATGTCAATGAAGGTATGTGGATTCATTTGTTTTCCTTATGTATATGATATTTCCCACTTGCTGTGTGATATTCATAGCTGTCGATTTGGGCACTGCTATAAACTGGACTGCTTCAACGATTATGTTAACTTTGTTTTCAGTCTTGATCGTGCAGTCGATTGTTATGGCCTTATCTTAGGTCGTAACACAGCCATAATTGAGACTGATACCACCTCAAAATCGGTACACGGCTTCTTTTTGACTTGGTATTATCAAGTGTCAATTTCTCAGGATTGAAGAGTGTGTGGTGACGAGAAGAGCGCACAATGGATGGATATGATACCTGTGGATTTTTAATGTCTTTTTTTGAATTATTTATCGTTTTTATCTTAATTTTTTAAAATTATTTGTTTACTTCTTAGATTTATCAAACGTTTACCTAAAAACACAATGGATGGATACTTTGTTTACTTTTAAGATTTTCTGAAACATTAAATTTTACTTCTATTTTCAAAACTATTGTTATTAATTATTCTGTATTTTAGATCTAAATTCCAAGTTTTTATAAAAGAAAATTGAGTTTTTTTATTTTTAAACCTATGAGTTCAACTTGACTGTTGTATTATGTTTTACTTTCCATTTGCTTCTCACTTTTCTTTTTCTGATTTGTGCCAGCCGACTCCAGATTATTTGAGATTAAGGCTCTGATGTTGATGTTGTTTTTGTTTTTGTTGTTGTTATCAAGTGTCAATTTCATGGTCTTAAGAGTTTCAAAAACAATTTAAGTCAATGATGAAATCTTCACATTGTTACTATTTTAGTTCATAAATTATGTCACAGAAGACTGCTGTAGGTCTCTACGTCATACCGAAAAGTCTTCGTAATGCAAGAGGTACTTAATCTTTGCTTCCCTTTTAACATTTCATGCATCTTACAAAGATTTGAATGCTATGGCTTACCTGCACACCCTTATTTTTTTGTGTTTGGTAGGTTCCGGGTTCGTTTCAGCACAATCAAATCTTCACAGAAATCAATCTCTAAGGGATCCTGAATCATTAGTGTCAAGTAATGACATTTTCAGGCTCGGGTTTTTTAGCCCGGCTAATTCGACCAATCGTTATGTAGGTATTTGGTACACTGTTAATGAACATGATGGAGAATTGGAAGTTGTTTGGGTAGCCAACAGGGATAATCCAGTGAATGACTCTTTAGGAAGGCTTACGGTTTTTGAAGACGGAAATCTTAAGGTATTGGATGGACAAAACAAGAGCCTTTGGTCATCTGATGTCCTAGTTTATGAGGGGCATAATTCGGTTGTCCAACTTTTAGATACGGGTAACCTTGTGTTGAACGGGAGTGGAACGATCATTTGGCAGAGTTTCGACCAGCCTACAGATACATTCTTACCGGGTATGAATTTTACTGTTGATGGGATGCTGACGAAGAAACAAGCGTTGTTTTGGGCTTGGAAGAGCCCTTCAGACCCGTCTTTTGGAAAAATAACATGTGGCATTACGACTAGCTTTCCACCTCAGGTATTTATTTGGGATGGTGATCGCCCTTATTGGAGGAGTGAGCCGCGGAATACCTCTATTTTTATTGGACCGAATCCAGCAGTACTCAGTTTAGTAACTGATGATGCACGAAAAGTAACCTACGCCTTTCCTTGGGCATACGAGTCAGAACTGGTACACTTTGTGTTGACCTATGACAGAGTTAGAATCCAAAGAGCATGGGACAGTGGTAGTAGGAAATGGGAAAATAAATGGGTGTCGCGAACTAACTGTGATGTTTACAGCAAGTGTGGACCATTTGGAATCTGCACAGCAGCAAATTCGCCTCAAGTATGTGGTTGTTTGAGAGGGTATGTGCCAAAGAACCAAACAGAATGGAGCAAAGGAGATTGGACTGGTGGATGTGTTCGGAGAACTCCACTGCAGTGTGGCATTGCAGGAGGCAGAGTAGACGGGTTTTGGAATATGACGCAGGTGAAAGTACCAGATAATGCAGTGTGGTTATCAGGAAAAACCGAGGATCAATGCATTAATGAATGCCTAAGCAAATGCTCATGTATAGCTTACGCTTATGACTCGACTCTTGGATGTATGATATGGAACAGTACCTTAATTGATACCGAGGAACTTTCTCCTAGCCGAGGCATTGATTTTTCTGTTCGCCTGGCTTATTCAGAACTAGGTAATCTGTCAAAAGATTCTTTCTTTCTACGAACTTCATTTAGCGAGTTGAATTCCTTGTAAAATTTACTCTTCCGATTTTTTGATATATTATTCTTGTTGGTAAGAACAAAAGCCTCAAGATATCGCTGCAACGAAATTTAGCAGATGGAAAGTTATATTGACAATGGCGGTTATCATAGGAACTGTCATATTTGGTGTCTGTATCTGGTTTCTTCGAAGACATGGTGATGATCTTTTCCTTTTCTGTTATGTTTTCCTTCCGAATATATCTAACCAATATTCACCACATTTTCTGTTGTTGTGAAAGTGAGGAGAATTTCAATCAAGGAACCACAACATCACAAGTACATGAATAAAGACGACAGCGAAGAAATTGAGTTTGGGGACCTACCTATGTTTCAGTTGAAAACATTGATAACTGCAACAAACAACTTTCAGGATGATAACAAGCTCGGCCGAGGTGGTTTTGGTACAGTGTATAAGGTAATGAATGCTTACTGGTGAATGTAATTATAAAAATCTATAGCACAGCTGAAAATCTGAAATAAAGATGTTTGTTTCAAGGGTAAATTGGAAGACGGAGAGGATGTCGCAGTTAAAAGGCTTTCAAAGGTTTCACTACAGGGCATTAGAGAGTTTATGACTGAAATTTTGGTGATCTCTAAACTTCAACACAGAAATCTTGTTCGACTTTTAGGGTGTTGTGTAGAAGGAGAAGAAAAGTTACTGGTGTACGAGTTCATGCCAAATAAAAGCCTAGATGCGCTTCTCTTTGGTTAGTGCTTACGGTTCTTAACAGCATTTTACAGTACGCCTATCTATTAGACGATAATTGCTTAGATGTATTGACAGTTTATTATCAGGTCCAATTCATGGAGTGCTTTCAGACTGGAAGACGCGATTTAACATTATACAAGGGATATGTCGAGGCCTCCTTTACCTTCACAGAGATTCTAGGTTAAGGATTATACATAGAGATCTCAAAGCAAGTAACATATTGTTGGACGACGAACTCAATCCAAAGATTTCAGACTTCGGAATGGCCAAGATATTTGGAGGAAATGATGATCAAGCTGATATCAGCAAAACAGTTGCCGGGACCTAGTAAGTAGTACCCCTGCTTTAACTCAGTCCGAAAAACAGTTTAGCAACTCAACTCATCTTTGCGAGTTTCAGTTAACGGCTATATTATTATGTTTGTGGTGCAGTGGTTATATGTCACCGGAGTATGCAATGAGAGGCCGTTTTTCAGAAAAATCGGATGTTTTTAGCTTTGGGGTGCTGCTACTGGAGATAGTAAGTGGCAGAAGAAGCTCTAAGTTTGTGGATAACGAGTATTTAAGCCTCTACGCACTTGTAAGTATTCTACATTACGATCTCAAAATTTTCACTATAGATCAGACTCCAATTCATGGACTATACAACTAGTTGTATATGTTGTACGGTGTAAAATCTGAGCTTTGTGATAAAGTATCCGAGCTTTATGTTAAAGAATATGAGCTTTATTAGAAAGTATTGAACTCATCCATTTACACATTCAAAACATGAACTTTGAATTAGCTCAGAAAAAATACATATAAGCTCAGATTTTTATACCTTGGTTGTACAATGCAACTAGATGTATAATCCTATTTGTGATCAGAAGTAAATTATGCATTTTATACGGTGACAGAGTGAGTCGCTTGTTAATGGTCCGGTCATTGGTGTGTGTGTGCGTGTGTGTGTGTTAGGCATGGAGATTATGGAATGAAGATAACATCATCGCTTTTATTGATCCTTTGATTTCGGAATCCACTTATGAAGCTAACGAGATACTGAGGTGCATACAAGTCGCACTTTTGTGTGTCCAAGAACTCCCTGAAGACAGACCTAACATTTCAATGATCATTTCGATGCTTGATGGTGAAGGGTCTTCTAGCCTTCCAAGGCCTACACAGCCTGGATTTATGGAAGGGCGACATGTCGAACACGTCTCTGTTAACCATCTTTCACAAAGCTACATAAATGGCCGATAAAATTCCAATCAAAGGGACATGACGCGAAAAGATGGAGATTTGGAGACGCGTGGAAAAAAACCCAGAGCAAATTAAGTAATGGTTTCGAGCCACATCATACGTTTGTCGATCACATTCATTTGCAAGTTACTTTGCATTCATGTAAATTCTGCGTGTTGTAGTAATAAAGGCATTTTTTTGGTTGTAAAGAGAGTTGTAGAGTGATTTTGATGCTGGCGGTTTGCATTCATGTAAATTTTGCGTGTTATAGTAATAAAGGCATTTTTTTGGTTGTAAAAAGAGTTGTAGAGCGATTTTGATGCTGGCGGTTTGCATTCATGTAAATTCTGCGTGTTATAGTAATAAAGGCATTTTTTTGGGTGAAAAGAGAGTCGCAGAGCGTTTTTGATGCTGACGGTTTGCATTCATGTGAATCTGCATGTTATAGTAATAAAAGGCATTTTTTGATGTAAAGTGAGTTACAAGGGTGATTTTGATGTTGATGGGATTTGAACTCAGGTCATGAGCATCATCTATCATGACTTTACGAACTAAGCTGGTTGAAATTTGCGTAGTAATAAAGGCATACTTGAGAAATATCCTCAACATTGAACATTTTTAACATCCAACATTCATTATTCATTCTTCCACTTATATATAGGCAAGGCAGGGGAGGCTTCTCGTTAGAGTTTGTCATCTCTGTCGCAAAGCCACACCGCGATCAAGTTAACAAAGTTGTGGAAGGGTAATGCAATACGATTTTGAGGCAGTATTGTTTAGCACCATGGAACAATTGTCACATAAGATAACTACTACTCCATCTGTTTCACAACAGTCAAAGTGACATCTCGAAGACTGCGCAAAGTCAAATGGGAAGGTATTTGCGAAACAGAGGGAGCATAGTATAAGCTAAAAATGAACAATTGCACTAGCATTTCCAAGAAAAGTAGGATAAAATAATGAAATATCATTGCAACCAAAAAAAATGAAACATGCATGCAAGCTTATATAGTCTAATACTATTACATAGAAGAAGGAAGTTGCTTGTAAAAGAATGACAACTGACATAACAAAACTATTACTTATAAGTTTATTACGTTCTCTCTGTTCCAGTCATTTGTTTTAACGAAGAGAGTACTAGCTCGTACTAGGCAGAACGTCTGGTAGCGAGTGCTTGTTGAAGCCACCTTCTAGAATCTTCCATTAAACCAGGACTCAACCTAAACATTAACACAAAAAACTCCATCTTACTCAAACAACCATCACCATCCACATCACCTTCTTTCAACATTTCTCGCAACTCGTCCTCAGTCATCTCACCTAACCCTAAAACCGCAGAGTTTCTCTTCAAACTCTCGAATGTGATCATCCCTTTCTTCTCATCCTTAAGTAATCGAAACCCATTACTCAATTCCTCCATAAACCCTTCTTCTCCTAATTTTTCAACCATCGAGGGGAGAAAATCCTCGAACTCAACCTCATTTGTGTTGCTAACACTCTTACTAGTACTAGCCGCCATTTTAATAATAACAAATATGAAGTAATGTTTTATTCTGAACGTAAATTATCTGATATATGATATACGATATATGATATATGAGTTTGTTATGAAAATTATGGATTTGCATGGGGTGTATATATAGGGAAAATATATTTAAGAGGAAATGTTGTAGGAAAGAGGTATAAGTGAGAAGATAGTTAATAAGGTTAAAAAATGTATGTTTTTTGGTGGTATTTTCGTTTGGTTGCTAGTTGCTTTCCTCGAAGTTGCATTTTGTTATGAACTTGTTGGGTTTTTTTAGTATGGATTTTATAGGGAATTTGTTTGAATTGTGTACTAGGAAACTACAAAGAATGTAACATCATCGGAGTATCTACTTCTTGTACTATATGCAACAAAGTCTCGAATTACTCACTTTGTTTTTTTTGCAAATAAATTTTTATAAATCACAAAATATATTGTAAAATAGGTTTTCTTGATAATTAAATTTGAAAAAATTATTAGTACCATTTTAAACGATATTGTGTTTCAGTATCAAAGTAACTTATTTGATTAAAATTTCAGATACCTTAATTTTTTTTGCAAGTGTTTGCCAAGTAGATTATTTTAACCAAATAAGCTACCTGAAATGAAATGCTACATAGGATAACATTTGAGAAATCAAGTACCTGATTCTTATTTCACTTACATTTTTACCTCTTTAATCTATAATATTAAATACATTTGTTATAACTTTTTAAGTCATCTCACAAAAAATCGACTATTTTTCAGCTAGTTTGTCAAACTTTTTCTATATAATCAGTTGTCTTATCAGCTCCTAATTTTCAGTTTATCTTAACACTCAGCTTTTTCAGAATTATTATTATTATTATTATTATTATTAAGTTAGCATTGATAAAAGATGGATAATGACATTGACAAAGACTTGTTAACGTTAAGTCGTTAATTTGAAGATTTGATGAGTGACAACAAAGTAGGTCATGTATGTCACAGTATGTGCCTTCTTCCATCTTTCATTCTCTGTTTCTTTTATTTATTTTTCTAACTTTTTTCATTCTTATTTTATTATGATTTTTGGAAGAGTCTAAAATAAACACTAGAATAGTAAAAGTGTATCAAACAATGCATAAATAAACTGTCAAATACTAGCCAGTTTTCTGACAACAAATATTTTGAATTTTAAGAATGTAATCATGATTTTATCAATGAGTGAAGACGAACGGAATTGAAAATAATAAAATGCGTATCTGACTTAGTCTTAATAGTAAAATGTAATGTAGTTTTATGTTAATTTAGTGTAAAGTCGCCATACACACCAATCATTATTTATCAATGAGTGGAGACGAACCGATTTGAGAATAATAAAAAGGGTTTTTGACTTCAGTCATAATAGTAAAGTGTAAGGTGGTTAATTTAGTGTAAATTCGTCTAACACGGGAAATTTGTGTGTTTCTATAATGTGAAGGCTTAAAATTGAGTAAGGGTAAAGAGATTATGAAATGTTTTTTTGCAAAACTCTATAAAGAAGTTATTATTTTTGAAATGAAACAAAATTGAAATGAATCAAAAAAAAAAATGAAAGATTAATATTATAAGATTGAATTATTTTAGGTTTATTTGGACCAATGTTGCTCATTCATTAGACGGCTTAACAAAAACGAAAATTGTTATAGTTGCTAATTCAACCAATGATTTACGCTTCAGACGTTTGAAGCACAAATATGATCCGTGTAATCCAACTTACTTTAGTTTAAACATTTAAACATCTAAAAAGACATTCCCAATGTTTTCATAATCATAAAATTAATACCCCAACTCACTTCGGTCTCCTGAGTTGGTTTTGATTAGGGGAATATTTATATGGTTTCCCCCTTTGTTTTCTACCTTTTTATCCGCTCCTCTTGGTTACGAGGTTTTGGTCAGCGGGGGTTGTTTCCTAAAGTGTAGGAATTTGCTCTCCTTTGGAGACAGATTTTTGTGGTCTGTTTTCCGCCTTTTCTTTCTACGTCCTTCGGACGTAAGTGCACTTTGTTCTCTCTCGTTGGGTCAAGAGGTTAGTTGGTTTTCAGATAAGGCGTATAACAACCAAGGAGATGAATCTCTGAGACGCTCTCTTAGGTCTTGTTGCAGGTATTTCTCCGAAGTTGTATCAATAAAGATGAGTAACAATGAGTTTGTGGAGGTATGTTGGCTTTCTGAGGAAGATTTTCACAGCCAAGGAGATGAATCTCCGAGACCCTTCCTTGGGTTTTGTTGTAGGTATTTCTCCGACGCTACATCTATCAAGACAAACAAAGATGGGTATTTTCCTTGGGCCGGCGTTGCTCATCCATTAGCGATTGGGGTAGATTTGGATTTTGAAGAGCGTGTTCAGACTTCCGTCTTACGCCATCAGCACTATGTTCTTAACCGATGCAATCTTTACCTTGTTTTAGTTTATGTGATTTGTAGTACTCTAGTGTTTTATGTTGTAGCCTATAGGGATGGTTTAGTAAGCCGTACTATTATAATGTAAGACTCTTTCTTCACAAAAAAAAAAAAAAAAAAAAAAAAAAAAAAAAAAAAAAAATTAATTAATACTCCGTACTCTTAAGTCCTTTGTTAGAAGTTAAGAAAGGAGTCTGAGGCCGCATTACCAAGCTATTGATTGAGCTACACTAAAGTCGGCCTTGTGCATCACGTAGCATTATAGACCAAACCTTATGAGAAAGAGCATGAAGCTCATGATCACCGAGAGGAAAACCAAATGTCATTTTATATAACTTACCCGCGTTAAAATTTGCCTCTCCATACACATGATGTAGTACGTACTCCACATCTTTGGATAGTAATTGTTTGCAGTCTTTGATAAGTGCTCCTAAGTTGAGTTATATATCTTCAATGTTACTATTATCAAGGTTCACCACAACCTTAAACTCTGAGTCCACAATTAGTTGTCGTTCTTTGAATCTTCTAATCAATTTAGGGAAAGATCATAACCCACAAAACTCAGCTAGAGTCATTATAACATAACTAAGGTTCAACCGATTTTTTTTATTTAAAAAAAAAAACAATATTGCTAGTGTTGCGGCATAATCTACCTTCCCCAACTATGTCAGGATTAGCCTTAGAGCTCCCATCAACAGATAGCCTCAATGTATCGTGGAGAGGGGGTCCCGGTATCACCTCTATTTGCCTCATCCCTCATATACTCATTGAGGCTTCTTTAGTCAAAATCCTCTATATTTCCCAAAATTAATGAGGTTCATTTCCTCTAATAACATTAATTCATATATTATTTCTCCTTCATATCATCATTAGTGCGACCGTTAATTCGTTTCAGAATAACATCTACGACTACCACAAATCCACAATGATAAAAAAAAGGGAGTTGCTAAATCACGCACATCCTTTTACTTAATCCCGCACATTTAATCCTTCTATACCGAGTATGCCCCTCTCATTTCTCACCCCATGAGAGAAACAAGAGAGAGAAAAAACAAAAAAAACAAACTGCCATTCCAACCCTGACAACTCCTTCCCCACCACCCTGCTAGCGCGCCGACCACCATTCCACAACCCCATCCTCGCCGACCATCCATCTACAGTCCCAACCCCGCGCGACCACCCCTCCTTGCTACCATCCCTGAGTCGACAACCCTATCCCCGTGCCTGCAACGGTTGCAGCAACCACCATACCCGGCGACACCTGCCTGACACTACCACTCGACGCCATCTCCTCCGACCATCCTACTCCGCCTAACGACCCCCAACCACCACTTCGACAACCCAAGGCAATCAAAACCCTAATTGTCGATAATATGGGGAGATGGCGACGGTTTGTGACGATTCTAATCGAGATGGGTGGTCAACGGTGCACGGTGGTTGTCGAGGTTGGGAGATGGGTGGTCAGGGCTGGGGAATGGGTGGTCGGGCAATGGTGAGGAATTGAACGGTTTTTATTTTATTTTTTATTTTTTTTATAAAAAGGGCAATAACGGAATAATGGTGAAAAATGTGTAGGATATAATAAAAGTGTGTGCGGGATTTAGCAATTACGTAAAAAAATGGTGATAATCTAAATTTATTTTAGACAAGCTTTCCTAATGAGGATCATTAGTACGAACTTTCCATATTTTTTCTTCTAAATCTCTAATCATATTTTTTCTCCCATAATCAACTTAAATACTCCTAAATAGAATAATTTTTTCAAAATTAATTAATAAAAATAAATTAGCTCGCGGCCAACCGACACGCACATTGCACCTTATCGCCTCGACTCCTTACCATCTCGGTGCGCCTTACGCCTCTTCAAACTAAAGATAGGAGTCGTATTTTGGTCATCAAAAACCTCGACTAATCAAATTAGGATTAGGGTTCATCAAATTTCACTATTTCACCCCCAAATCACCCCTCTTTCCTTCCCTTCTTTTCTAATCAATCAATCATCAATCGCAAAAATTAAAATTAGGGTTCATCAATTTAATCCCCAAAAATGCCGCAAAGACACTCGAAAAACAACAACGATCTCGCTTTTTTCACGTACGATGAAAAGAGAAAATTAGGTTACGGAACCCAGAAAGAGAGATTAGGGAAAGATTCAATTAAACCTTTCGATGCTTGTTCTCTTTGTTTGAAACCTGTGATTGATCCTTTATGTTGTTTGAAAGGTCATATATTTTGTAAAGAGTGTATTCTTAATTGCTTACTTTCCCAGAAGAAGGACATTCAAAGGTATTCTTTTCGTGTTTAATTTTAGTTAATTGTTTGATTTATTAGCTTTGGTATTGGTGATTTTGGGAATTTTGAGGTTTTAGGGTGTTTGATTGTTGAATTTCGTTGAGATTTAGTGTGATTGGTAGTTTACAGTAGGTTATGCACGTTTCGGCTTTTTGTCGAATTCGTAGTGTTGTTTTGTGATTGATAGTGTGGTTCTGGTAGTGTAGAATTACAAGAGTTAGGGTTTTCCTTTAAGAATGATGTGATTACTAGCTTACAATAGGTAGTGCGGATTTCGGCTTTTTTGTCGAATTCGTAGCATTGTTTTGCGATTGATAGTCGGATTCTGATAGTGGAAATTGCACAAGTTAGGGTTTTTAGGAGTGTTAGGCTGTTTGATTGGTTAATTTTATTAAGAATTTGTGTGATTACTTGTTACAGTAGGTTGGTGCAGATTTTGGCTTTTTGTCGAATTTCGTAGTGTTGTTTTTTTATTGATAGTATGAATCTGTTAGTGTAGAATTGCAAAAGTTAGGGTTTTTAGGAGTTTTAGGCTGTTTGATTGCTGAATTTCTGTAAGAATTGGGTGATTACTTGTTAACAGTAGCTTGTGTGCCTTTCGGCTTTTTATCGAATTCATACTATTGCTTTGTGATTGATACTATTTGATAGTATGATTCTGGTAGTATCGAATTGCAGTAAGTTAGGGTTTTTAGGAGTTTTAGGGTGTTTGATTGCTGAACTCCTTTTGGAATTAGTATCGTCACTAGCTTACAATAGGTTGTGCATATTTCAGCTTATTATCGAGCTCATAAGTGGTGTTTTGTGATTGATAGTATTTAGGGTGTCAAGTAAGTGATTGTGCACTGGTTTTGTTTTTGCTGATTTTGCCATAACTTGTAAGCTAGTTACTGTAATTATTGAGCTTAAGTATGCTTAAGTAGTTCTTGTTTGAGTCCGTAGTGTTTATTCAAAGATTTGCAGTTGGGCTGGAAGTCTACGGTACTTGTTTTCTAAGGATAATGTTGGATTGGGTGTCTAGTATATGAATGTTTTTGAGGGAAAAAAATACAGGATATTAACGTTCGCTTTTATTTTGTAATGAAATCCTTTATCTGTGCATGAAGGCTAATAAGGACTAGTAGTAATAATGAGTAACTGAACTGAACATTTTAGGGGTTTATAGCGCTAACGCTTACAGAAGTAACTATGTTTAGGATTTGAATTTATGAAACGGTTTACTAGTGAAATGATTAACTTTGTCTCTGCTCATGGTGGTCATCTAGGGATTCTATGTTTAACTGTCTTGACCTTTAAGTGATACACTTGTCTTCAGCAGCACTGTCACACTGATTCGATGTAACATTGACTCCTCACTTTTGGGGGACATACTCGTGTATTAAAGGATTTAAATCTTGTTTGAAAGGTTTCAGGCTATTAATGATTTGAAGCTATGGTACTTTGAAACTCTCTTTTCTGGGAGGTACTCGTGCCTGACATGACCCTTGGGGGTATGGATCTGGAATCTGTACTCCACACTTACCAATATGACCCCCGTACCCGTGTTTGAGTAACATAGGATTGAATTTTTTCAGGCTTCTGAACTTGTTAGATGGTGAAATAAATGTCTTTCCGGTGTACATGCAGGAAATTAGCGGCACATTCTGCTCATAAACAGCAGGAAACCGAAGAGGAACATGAGAAATTAATGCTTCAAAAGGCCAAAGAACTCGAGTACTTTGACCGGCAAAATCATGGTGCTGTGCCTCATCACAGCGACAAAAACTATTCTGACGGTAAAAACGGATTTCATGGTGCAAACAGTGTGAAGACCACTTCTTATGAAGAAGAAGCCTTGAGGACAATGAAAGCTTTCTGGCTTCCATCTGCCACTCCAGTAGCACCTGCAAAAGTCGACGCTCCTTCAACCTGCACAACTTGTCCGGAGGGAAACGAGAAGCTTAAGTTGAAATCCCTTTTCCCTATTTGTTTTATAGAAGAAAACGACGATGACAAAAGCTCCAATTTTGTCGATAAAAAATACATTTGCCCAAGTTGCAAAGTCACCTTGACCAATGCCATGTCACTAGTGGCTTCGAGCTCATGCGGTCACGTCTTCTGTAAGAAATGTGCGGACAAGTTTATCGCCGTGGACAAGGTTTGTTTGGTTTGTGATAAGCCATGTAAACCTAAGAGTTTAGTTGCTTTGGAAAAGGGAGGGACGGGATTCGCAGCTCATGATGATCATCTGGAAGCAAAAGATTTTAAGCATTTGGGAAGTGGTTCGGGATTAGGGCTAGTAAGACCTGCTGAAAAGGTTTGAGTTCAAATATCAAGTACGTTTTTTACTCGATTAAACCATGCAGTTTTGTTCTATCCTTTCGGATTTTATGTCAATGTATGATGTTTGTTTAAGGGGATATACCGGATATATTCACTGTGTAATCTGCTTTAGTAAGAAATGTGTTACGAAAGCCGCTGTTAAGGACTAATGTCCTCTATTGGTTATATAACACTGCAGGGGAATATAATGAAAATGATTTTTCAAACTTTTGATCAAGTCTGTATTATTTACAAAATCTCCGTCTTTATGATAAGCCAACTGTCGAACCGTCATATATACAATACTGGACCTTGTGAACCATTGATGCTGGATTCAGTAGGGTCACCAGGTTGGCACCCAGTCTTATCTGCAATTTCAGACCCAAAAAACCGTCGAATAATCCGAAACATCTGCTGTTCCTGTTAGATCAACTCACTGTTCATTATGCATTTATGCATCTCACATGGCAACAGTCAGTCTTCATCAGACATTCAAACCAAACAGTCCAAACCAAAGAAGCAGCCATCAAAAGACAACAATGCTGTGGCGTCGGTGGGTGGTACCGGGTTTCATTACCACCCTATCACATGCTATATGAAGCATATCATCTTAATGTTATGTGCATTTTAGATGTCAGAGATGGTACTGAAACTCGGTATAACCTGGCAACACTATCTCATTTTCCACCAAAATAATCTGCTAACCCTCTGATCGACAATTAAAAAAAACAGTTGGCATGGGTGTCGAGGCACACTACGTGTAGGAACGTTTGGTGCAGGCGTCAAAGTGTTAGTCGACCTTGTCCACTGTCTCTAGTTTCGGTACAGTTACATAAACCCAAAGTAATGCCAGAAAAGGAAGGTGAAAACAATTGTTGAGCTTCATTCCTGAAATGTAATTGCAGCTGATTTAACACATTGATGAAGAAGTCTTACTGATATGGACCCTCCTTTACACTTCTTCACTGTAAAGTTGGTTTTAGACCTGAATGCCCTTATACAGTCAAAGCCCGAGTATAAACACTTCATTTTGAACCAAAAACCTTTTGGATTATTCATAGAATAGCCATGTCCGACACTTGGACACACACCTGTATTGATACTTGTATAGCATTTCATAGTTTTGCTTGTGCCGTCTGTAAAGTGACAGGTTCCAGTAAAAGTTTCCTTCTATCAATGAAATTCCGAACCTGTTAATCTGTTATGGTGCTACAAGCCTATAAATATGCGATGGTTAGCTAACACAACTCCGGCACAGCAATATGTATATGTAACTAACACTACTCCGGCAACCCCTATCCCGCAATTTAGAACATGACTGGTCGCCTTCGAGTATGGATTTCAGATACCCTTATGGATTTTGAATCATTTTAATATTGACTGGTTGTTGTAGCAGTAACCAACTAACCACCAGAACCAGTCAGTTCAACAACCTCCACAGATCACACATTAACCTACACCAGGACCGTGGGGACCTTCGAGCTGGGGTATATCTCCGTCCATATCCGAGTGATGGTTGAGACACGACCAGTAATTCTATACCTTCATAAATGTCAGATGAATGCGAATCCAAATCCGTCATCATCAAAATCAATTTGATCACTCACACTCACAAAAATGATGCCTACATGTCAAAACCTTTCCTAACAAATTGAGGCATCTAAGTATCTAACCTCCCAATATGAACAATACCAATACAAGCAGTAAGTCTTTCTTAAAACGATACTATCCATCTTAAGAATACCCCCGCTTACATACATAGGACAAATCTTTTGTTATTCTAAGACAATTTCCTTTTGTCTCATCTAACATACTAATTACTAACCCCATTTTAAGTTTACGACAGATATTATTTTCTTAAACAAGAATTTGCGGAAAAAAACATGCTTACATAACATAGGGTGGGGGCATGTTATGTTAGTGACTAGCAAGTAATGACTCACCACAACATTACTTTACCTAACAATCTCTCATATGATACCATTCTTGTTGGACTTACTTTAATTTCCAACCACTTTATACATTTTCACTTTGTTTTTTTATTTGCCAATTTCATCCAAAAAGAGCAAAAGGCCATTATTCTCTTCAATAGGTAACTTTATCAAAACCTTGTTTACACATTATATTCTTTTCTTCAAAATTACAAGAAAAATTAAAACAAAATAAGAAAAAAAAAATGCAAAAAAAAAAAAATTATTACACACTTCACATTTTTAATTGTTTGACCAAAAAAACAAAATATTATTACCATTCGACTTAAGTAGACTCTAGTATTAAATCTTAGTTTCGGTCATGGTCGGCTGGTGCATGCTAAGGTTGCATAGTCCTCCCCTTTGGTGCATCCAACCCGGGTTGTCCATATCCACCCATTTCCTCTCCCGACACCGGGAGAATCATACCCGGAGGATAATTTGCATCCATACCCGGCTTATTTACCGCGTAGAATAAAGGTTGACTCACGCCACTTGACCCTTGAACCTGACCCAAACCCGGACCTAGACCTGGACCCATGTTCCCTTGCATTTGCATGACAAAAGGATCCATCCCTTCAACGGGCCGAAACGGTCCAGCACCATACACCGGTCCAGGACCTGAATACCCAACCGGGACTTGAACCGGACCTGGACCATATTGTTGAACAAAATGACCCGGAACTGGAACTTGAACTTGGACCGGGACTGGCACCGGTTGAAGATGTGAATTCCTTTGTGGGACCACACCCGGACCTTGACCTGGACCGGCTGGGACATAATAAACCGGAATACTCTGCACACCCGGTTGAGGTTGATGATGAACTGGATACGGCGAACCCGGGTTCGACCCCGGACCCCAACCCGAACTCAAACCGGGATTCAGACCCGGGTTCGGACCCTCCAACTTAGTTTTAACAGGAGGCAAAGTAGGCAATTGCGAGGCAGAAGAAGTTGACCCAAAAGCAGGCGAACCCGGGTCCGAACCGGGAACACCATCACCCAACCCGGTCCGACTTTTCACCCTTTTATCCGTATCATCCGAATTATCCAACCCGAATAAATAATCCGGAACCTCAGACACAATCGAAGACGCTTCAGACCTCCGCCTCTCCAACGCCGCACCTCCGCCATTCAACGCGTCGAGAAACCAATTTTCTCGCTTCTTCGAACCGTCTAACAACGACGCGATACTACTCGTCCTCGAATTAGTATCAATTTCACTCGTTTCGCGACTGAGAGACGTAGGAAATAAAAACAACCTTAACCTCACAACCCTATTATTATTACTACTACCGCTGCTACTATTATTAATATTATTATTATTAATGTTATTATTCGACGTAATAGTAGCAGCGGTAGTAGTAGTGGTAATAGTTAGACGGTCGAATTCGTCTAACATATTATCAATATCCTCATCATTTGATACAGTGATAAGAGCATCAAGGTCTTCATTAGGTAATTGGTATTTGACCGTAAAATCGATACCGTTTACGAGTTTCGATAATTTAGCGATGAGTGCGTTGTATGTCGTGGTACGATGAACGGCGACGATACGAGTATCGCCGCCGACGTAACGGAGTTGATTGTCGTGAGGTCTAGGAACGATTTTGCCACCGAAGCTGCACATGAGACGTACTATTGATTTGTTGTCGTCGTTAGCGAGTTTGTTGGTGGCTCGTGGAGTTGAACTCACTGAGTCTGCTCCCGAGTCGACCTCCATGATTGAAAGGTTACGAATGAAGAGAATGAATTGGTTGATTGATAGGTGTGGAATGTGGATGTTGGTTTTTTGGGGATTTATTTATTTATAAGTGTCTTAATTTAAGTGTTATGATAAGATTATTGTGAGACCTTTTATATACGATGAAATTATTGTGAGATTTTTATATAATTATATCGAAAAGAAATTAAATACGGTTTCTTCTAAAAGTGTAAAACAGTTTTATAATAGAACAAAAAAAATATATTACAAAGATGTTGATGCTCCTATCATGAAAAGCACTGGCTGGTAAAAGTTATTTTAAAGAATCACCTAAGTAAATTATCACTCGTTTTATAATAACATTCGTAAAATAGTTTTATAGAAATGAGTTATACGATGATGACTACGGTTAGTTTACAATTTTTTAAATTTTTTTGGGATATAAGTACTACCAATATTGATACCAAAGAGTGTTAAAAAAAATGGCTCCTAAAACTCCGTTAAATTTTCTAACTTTTTTCAAATTTCCTTTTTAAAATTACTCATTTTCCCTCCTAACGGAATCGTGACTCTGCCACTGTTCGTGTCTATCTTATTATATTTCCCTATTTTAGTACCTCATTTTTAACAAATTGTAAACTAATTTTTAAATAATTTAGTCAGAAATGGTCACTCAAATAATTTTGTTTATTTTTTCCATAATGTATAAGCCTATATTTGGTTCATTCCGCTCCACACCAAATAAAAAATTTGGTTTTAAAAGTGGTCCGAACCTCTAACTCGGACCGGTAATCACTAATCACCCCTAGGCCCTAGATATAGAGCAAAGAGATTGGGTGGCACGTTCGGTGACAAGATGAGGTGCTTAAGGTATGTATTAGAGTAGGTTTAGGGAAGTGAATATTATTATGGTTAGTAATTAATTGTGATTGTGATTGTGATTGTGATTGTGATTGTGATTTTGATTTTATTCGTTGATTGTGGTGATATTATACTGTATTTTTTGTGTGTGTGATGAATAGGATTTGTGACTTTGTGAGGATTCTTTTGTGTAATCATTTTTGAATAGAAGAGGTGGGGCTGTGGACGTCAGGGTCGGTGGGAGGGGTACCTAAATGTTTTGGTATACATTCTTTTTACACAAATTTTCATTGAAGACATGACATATATGTCATAAGCTGAAGATGGATACCATTTTATCTCACAATGTACCTACTTTTTCTCTCTCTGCAACACTATTTATATGGTCCCTTTTTTCCACTAACCCATTTTATTACCATTTTATCTCACAAAATATCCGTCACAAATGATAACCCGTCACAAGGGAGACAAATTGTTCTTTTTATAAACGGCTTCATTATTATTGTATGTTTCTGACTATGAATCATGATGTAGATAGCTAGTCACCTAACTAACACAAATTTTAAATTTATTAAAATTAAATCATAGATTGGTCTAATTGTAATATAAATGGGCACAAATTCTCATTGAAGACGGATATATCCGTCATAAGCTGAAGACGGGTTAAGTAATACCTAAATGGATAGATAAGACAAACGTAGAATGCTACTCCCTAGACATTTTGCTTTTGTCTTATCTACCCACTTGGATATTACTTGACCCGTTTTCAGCTTGTGACGGATGTGTCCGTCTTCAATGAGACTTGCTGATAAATGGGAGAAGTAATAACAAAAAGTAATTTAATCCGAACCTACACAATTCAAATTTAATTAGGACTGAACGAGTACCATATAATGTGTATTATATGGTCTTATAAGTTCAAGTGTTCAACTACCAATAACGGCTTTAAGGGTTGATTCCCTAATGGTAAAGAGTCTAATTTCTGACTTTGAGATTGAACAGGAGTTCGATTTTTATTGAGATAAAATTTAGGCATGTTGGTAGATGATCTGTAAACACCACTGTAAGCCCTCAAATATCGAGTCGACCATAAACGGGTTGTGAGTTTAGAGATGTCGAGATGATCACATCACTAAGCTCAGCCACATGTGTTTTAGCATTACTGCATTTTCAGAACTCGAATCCATGACATGTATAAACCTAGAACAGCCCCTTATCAGTTAATCTAAGTTGATCTAATGCTTATAGATGGTAAGTGGTTGTTCTAGCCTAATTATAGAGGTCACGAGTTAGAATTCTAAAACCGCAATAGTGTTACTAAAACACATGAAGCAGAGCTAGTTCCTACGAATCCGAATCTAAACTAAATCAAATGGTATAGACCAAGAAAACACAAAATCTTATTTGTGACGACACGTATCTGTCACTTTGGAGTGACGGACACCATTTTCCCTCACAAATGACCCAAATAGAGGAGAGAGGGAAGCACATAGGGGTGCCCCCACCTTGTCCCCCCTATTCGTTTTGTGAGTGACATTATCCGTCATTTGCTCCGACCAATTTTCAGCAAGACTAATTGCCAGAAAAATAGGCGTAATTATTACCCCCTAACCTAATGAGCTAGTTCCTAGCTAGGACAACTACTCCCAAGTCATTATATAAACAAGAAGTCTCCTTATGACAACGAGTATATCCGTCACAAACTTACAACGGGTTAAATATTATCCATATGGGGTAGATAAGACAAAACAAAATGCTACTCCCTAGACAATTTGCTTTTGTCTTATCTGCCCATATGAGTTGTATTTGGTCCGTACTGATATCGCAAGCTTGCGATGGATATACCCGTCACAAATGAGAATTTGTGTTTTATAAATGCACTTGCTTTGAGCATGCCAAATTAAAACATTAGCTTCCAATCCAAATGCTGACTGCTGAGCTGGTTGATCCAATATCGAGTGTTAATTATTACACAGGCTTAACCGTACTTAGAATAATCATGTTTTAATTTTAACTAATAATTAATTCAATTTTAACGTTTGTTGATGAATCAGCATATGTCCCAATCTTGCTGATTAGGGGGCGGCATCGGAATATCACAAATATACTCTTGATTTTTGCACTATAATAATAATAATTAATTTCGGCACTAATTTGATACTTATTATATAAAGTAAAACAAAAGAAAATTTGTAATTAATCAAATTTAATTCGGTGGTGAATAAAGATATTCCATCTATCTCGATCATTTGTTTATCTTTGATTAAAATAGCGCGTACAAATAATAATTAGAAAAAAAGTAAACAGATTTTGCGGTATATATTTGTAATACGGAGTATATATTTTTATGTTGTCAATAACATGTGTAACAGTGTAAGGTTAACATTTTGCGGTATAACTCATTATTCAAAAAATCTGAAAACTATATCGAAAATATTAACTAAGAAATTCATTTTTGTATTTTTTTTCCAGTATTGTGGGCATAATTAGTTCTCCTTTCTTAGTTCCGCCACTGCATGGTGACGTGCTAACGTAGAACATGCACGATAGATCTATATTGCATTCAAACAAAAGTAATCGTACTTCTAAATTAAACATTTTATAGCTTGGTTTTCCTAATTGGGAGAGTTGGATTTGATTCAAGAAGTTGTTTAATTAATCAAGTAGGAGTATTAAATTTAGGAACAAACAAGGACTAAAGAAAATCATAGTACGTTTTTGTTCAAAACTAGTTTTAAACCCGTGCAAAAAATGCACGGGTCGTATTGTTATAGTAGCAGACGCTATCATTGGATACAGGAATTAAATAGTTTAGAATTTAAAATGTGTACTCACTATGCTAAATATTTTATTTAGGATATACATTACTTTTTATGAACCTATGGTGGTGAAAGTAATTGGGGTAAGCTCACGCTCACATATAATGAAAAAATATAAAAATACCCATTTATCAAGACTACACATATATGGCTGACCATTTACATTTAAATTCCTTTATAATATGTTTATTAAAGTGTCTATTTGGTCGGTCCAATTTTGTATAACTATTAATTATCAGCCTAAGTGTGATCTCGTTTATTAAAATTATTCGATCATTATTAATTATAAAACCCTTTCAATAGTATTAGACACTACATACATACGAATTTTAGTTAAGTAATTTATAATTTGACGCTATTACTACCCTTCCCTTTCGACTTTCGTTGGCTTTTGTATTAAAACTAAAGGTAAATAATTGACCGAAACGAAAGCAGTATGAAATAATTTAATTACGATTATCATTAAACTGCTACTATCGATAGAACTATGTTACAACCGTTTACGATAGATGTATATAAGAACATATCAACTTGTTAACGCAAATAACATACTCTGTATTAAGTTATCCTTAAATGGCTCAAATACGATACATCGTTTATGATAAATATATATGGAAACATATCAACTTTGTTAACGCAAATAAAATACTCCGTATAAAGTTATCCTCAAATGGCTCAAATACAATACACCATTTATGATAAATGTATATGAGAACATATCAACTTGTTAACGCAAATAAAATACTCTGTATTAAGTTATCCTAAAAGAGATCATATACGATCCAAGAAAATAGTAGGATGATACTCCGTATTATAGAAGCATATACAATTTGGGTTCATAACCAAAGCACATACTCCTAGTACTTAGAAAGAGACAAATACGAACTACTATTATATTTTTGCAAACATAATTAATTAACCTAGTTACTTTTATATTTCACCTAGCTCACCATCACTCTCATGCTATCTCACTTATTTTTTTATTTTGTTTTTTGTTTTTTACCTTCTTTCACAGATTTAAATTTTCAGCCTGTCAATTAATTCATCTTATATATTCAAAATAATTATCAAAATCCTTAGCCAAAAAATATTCGATCAAGTGAATCTGAAAATTTGTTGATATGAAGTTGAATATTTTCATATTTGATTAAGTGTTCGATGTGATAATGATAAATGTTTTCTTCAGTTTGCTCGACTCATCAATTCGGTAAGAGTACATGCATGTTGTTGATGTTGATTTGTAATATTTTCTAGGATTAATGATAATTTTAGTGTGTTTGTAACTTCTTAGTTTCAATTTGTTTTCGCTAATTAAAGTCGTCTAATATTTTTTTTCAAAATATTTACTTTAAATGCTTTCGCTTTGTTAATTTTCTAAAGAGAGATATTTTTTTCCGTTTCTGCAATAATTAGTCCAATAAAATTGTATTCAACGTATTTCAAATATTATACTTTGTTAATGTTCTCAAGATTTTCAAATTTGTACATAAAGTGAATGATGGATTTTTCTTTGAATCATTTTTTTTTTTTGCAATTTTATTTCGTTTTTTTTTTTCGGAAATCATTTGATGTATAATGTATGGTTTTTAATGTAAGTATAAATATAAAAAGGAATAATAATGAAGAGATGAGAAGTGTAGTAGCAAGTCTTAATTAATTCTTTAGACATCATGGGGGACCCCACATAAGAAAAAAAAAAGAAAAAAAAGCCAACAACCAATAGGAATCCTTTAAAAAACCCAACTTTTATACTATGTAGATTGTTTAGTTTGTAATAGTCTGTGGTATGTTCTTTAATAAAAGCTTACATTTCACCAAAAAAAAAAAAACATAGTACATAGTTGATTAATTGAGATGTCGATTTAGAATTTTAATTCATGGTCCGATGATCTATGATGCCATTGTCTAAATTCTCTTTGGGGTGATGTTGAATTTGGCGTTTGGAGTAAATGGGATGAATATCGGTTGTTTAAAGATAAACGATTTATGAATCAAGTTTTAAAAAATCTTAAATTTCGCTTATTTCAAATGTTAAATGTAATAAAATGGTGGATAAAATAGAGGCAAAAATAAGAGGATGGTGGTCAAGACACTTGAGTTATGCTGGAGTTGTATGTTAAGCAACCTCAGTACCTTATTATGGAACACAAAATCTCATTGAAGACGGACACTATTCGTCACAAGCTGAAGACAGATAGTGTCTCTCTTACAATATGCAAGTGATACTATTCATAGAGTGCTCCATTTCCCCCCACTTGCCCTCTCACTTGCCTTATTATGAGAGGGACACTATTCGTCTTTAAACATGACGGATAGTGCCCGTTACAAGCAACACCAACTGATTATGGACATCAAAAGGGGCATTAGTATGAGATTGGATAAAATGGAGATCAGCAAGGATAAAATGAAGCATAGTGTATGGCTTAGAGGAGTGGGTTTATTAGCATAAATGCATAATGTTCTAAGTATGCAATGTACGAATTGAATGTAATAGACGTAGGGTGATTTAATCTTTTCTGATTATTAATAACATTTTCACATTTCAAAAAATTAAAATTAAAATTAAAAAAAAAAAATAGAATGTCTCACTCAGTTTTTGCGCCTAGTTGCAATTTGACATTTTTGGCCGAAAAACACTAATATACCCCTCGGTTTTTCCCACATAGTTAAAATTTGACATTTTAGGCCGAAAAAGTACTAAAATACCCCTCATTTTCGCACCTACTTGCAATTTACTCCCTCCATTTATCTATTTTCTTCCCATTTGCTTTATTGCGGTCTCCAAGACGGAACTTTGACTGTATTTTTTTACATCTATATGTTACTTTTTTTTGTCGGAATTTTTTTAAGTGAAAGATGCATTGACAATAAGTGTAAATGTTTTTGTTTTACAAATTTATATATTTTATTCCCCAACTTATCTGCGGTCAAAGTTCAGAAACTTTGACCTTCAAAAAGCAAATGGGAAGAAAATAGGTAAATGGAGGGAGTAACATTTTTGGCCGGAAAAATTCAAGAATACCCCTTGGTTTTCGCACCTATTTGTAACTTGACATTTTCGGCTGGAAAAAAACGAAAATAGGATACTCGTCAAAAATGTTTTTTTTTTTTTTTTTTTTTTTTTTTTTTTTTTTTTTTTTTGATAAAAAACCCTCAAGGGGATTAATTCATATTACTTAAATCCAAACTCGCAACATCACCAAGCTCTGCCGGAAAATTATCCGTCCAGACTCGTCTACCCAAGCTCCAAGGTCTATAGTGAGCAAGGAAATGTGCAACCCTATTACAGTTTCTACGAGCGTGTAAAAAGACTACCGAATCAAAGAACACACATAACTTATAAATGTCATCATAAACTGAAAATAAAATGCTACGACCCTTCTTCCGCTTCTTGAGGTCATTGATCACGCTGAGACAATCGCTCTCGATGATGATTTTGGTCCTTCCCATCCTCCTTGCCTCGCGCAACCCAAATAAGACCGCTTCCGCTTCCGCTACGTCCACAACCCGCTCCTCCACCTGTTGAAAAGCCGCTGCCCATTCAATACTTCCCTCTTCATTTCGGCAGACTGCCCCCAACCCGACACCCACTCCCTCCATTATCCCTGCATCCACATTAACCTTCCACTCTCCCGTTCCCGGCTGCCTCCAACCCCCACCACCACCTCCCAAAGACTCCTCCACCCCTTGACCTGCTTCGCTAGACTCCATCTCCCACACAAGCTCACGAATTCTTCGCACAATCCTTTCCGTCTCCCATCGCGCCTCTTCAAAAACGACTTTGTCCCTCTTTTCCCATAACACCCAACAAGTCACCATGAACTCCCTTCTTTCTCGCACTCCCCTCTCCCTCAACATTCCTTCCACCCACTCCCTCACCCGCACAACCCCAATGGTCCTATCCACCTCTATACCCATCTCCTCCCATACCCCATCCCCCCACCCACAATCCCGGACAACATGGAGACAAGTCTCCATATCGCCAAAACACCTAGGACATAGTCCATCCCCACTGCCAAGGCGAGTGGCAAGCAGAGACTTCGTCGGAATCGCTTCGTGACAGAGTTGCCACATAAAGTTCTTGATTCTTGGCAAAACAGGGGCACTCCATACCGCATTCCAAACCCATCGCTCTTGGCTAAAATCGGCCTGTTCAACACCTGAGCTTCCCTCTTCGCACAACAATCGATATCCCGACTTAACCGTATAAGACCCATCCCTCTCATTGTCCCAGCACCATCCATCTTCAGTCGGCTCTTTGCTCAATCGAATATTTAGAATACGATCAGCTTCAAACGGAAGGAACATCGCTCTAACCTTCTCCCTATCCCAACGCACCTCATCCTCTACAAACAAATCAGCCACCTTCATGTTTATGTCGAAATCTCGTCGTGGGGAAATAACCTTTCTCGAGCTCGTACCTGGGATCCATGGGTCCACCCACACACCCGTGGTTAAGTCGTTTCCCAACTGCCTCCTAATACCCAGAGCCATCACCATCTTCGTCTCATGTATGCTCCTCCAAGTGTAACTGGGATTCGCGCCTAAATTTGCATCCATAAACGAGCAATTTAGGAAATATTTGGCTTTCATTATCCTCACCATGAGACTCCCATCCTCGCAAATCATGCGCCAGCTCTGTTTAGCTAGAAGGGCCTTGTTGAACAGCATAAAATCTCGGAATCCCAACCCTCCTCGGCTTTTTGATCGACACATAGTGTCCCAGGCCACCCATGAAATTTTCCGCTTCCCATTATTCGATCCCCACCAAAACTTCGAGACTATGGACCGCAACTCATCACAAAAATTAACCGGTAGTTTAAAAACACTCATCGCATAGGTAGGAATAGATTGGGCGACTGCCTTTATCAGTACTTCCCTACCCGCTCTGCTAAATAACATACCACGCCAACCTTGCAACTTATTGTTTAATTTGTCCCGAATTATTTTGTTGAGTACCTGTTTCGAATGTCCTATGACCGTCGGGAGGCCCAAATACCGCTCCTGTTCATTCACCCTTCGTACTCCCAAAATTTCCTCCACCTTCTCCTTACGCCGCAAGGACGTTCCTTTACTGAATGAGACCGTCGTCTTATCTTTGCTTACAAGTTGTCCCGACGCTCGTTCGTAATCATGAAGAATCCCAAGTACCGTGTGAGCTTCCCTTTCATTAGCTTTGACAAAAATTATACTGTCGTCAGCGAATAACAGATGGGATACGACGGGTGCTTCCGGTGTGATTCTAATCTCATGTAAAGCTCCTCGTTCAACTGCTCGTCTAATCGAACTGGACAAAACTTCCGCACACAGAATAAACAAATAGGGCGATAGGGGATCGCCTTGTCTAATTCCTCTTTTCGGAACAAAAGAACTCGAGGTGTCGCCATTTATAAGCACTTCATAGGACACCGTCTCAACGCACCTCATAACATTCTCTATCCATGTCCTAGCAAAGCCCATACTGTGAAGCACACTCTCCAAAAAGACCCACTCAACCCGGTCATATGCCTTCGCCATATCTAGCTTGAGTGCCATATGTCCACCTCCTCCCCTCGAATTTTTCATATAATAGAACATCTCGAAAGCAACCAGAATATTATCCGAAATCAGCCGGCCAGGAGTGAAAGCGCCCGATAAATTCGAATATGATAACTTCTCAAGCGACCCCGTAAACGTGGTAAAAAAAACGGGATAAAAAGAAACACGACCGATACTGCCTCCCGAACGGCTCAAAATGGAGTGTATAATAAGCGGGTTTCGCGACTTAAGAGTCCCGGAACAAAAATGTTCGTAAATCATAAGGACGGTTGGTCGGGTCAGAGAAAGCGGCCTCAAAAGTTTTGTGGAGCAACGAATGACATTTGAGACTATCGGTGTGCGACAAACCAATTTCGTTTTAATACTTGTTATTTGGTGCTTGAATTGAAGAGGGTAACTCCTGAATCAACCCTGGATACGTGGTAGAAATACCGGGATAAATATAAACACTACCCGGTACGACCTCGTGAACGAATCAAATTGAACTATATATAGAAGTGTGTAATACTCAGTTTTCGAGATTCTAGGGTCCCGGAACAAAAATGTTCGTAAATCGCAATGACAGTTTCTCGGATCACATAAGCGGTCTCACAAATTTTGAGAAAAAAGGGATGACATTTGAGTTTGCTGGTGTGCGATAATTAAATCAGAGACGGAAATTGGATACTCGTTAAAAATAGTTTAATACTATTTATTTGGAGCTGAAATTGAATAATCTAACTCTTCAAGAGATCCTGGAGACGTGGTAGAAAACGAGGAGAAAAAAGAAACACGACTCGGAACACCCTATCGAATTACTCAAATAGAAGTGTATAATACACGTTTTTCGAGATTCTAAGGTCCCGGATCAAAAATGTCTTAAAATCACAAGGATGGTTTCTCAATCCAGACAAATCAACCTCAACAAATTTGAAGAGCAACAGAGAACATTTGATGCAGCCGGTGTGTGATAAACCTATGTTGGGCGGAAACCAGGGACTCGTTCAAAATAATTTAATAGTTGTTATTTGGGCTGAAATCGAATAGGGTAACACCTGAAGCGACCCGGGACACGTGTTAGGAAAACAAAGAGAAAAAGAAGCATGACCCGATATGGCCTTCCGAACGGCTCAAAATGGAGTGTATAATACACGGTTTTCGGGATTTCAGGGTTCCGGAACAAAAATGTCCGTAAATCAAACGGACAGTTTCTCGGGTCAGCCAAAGCGGCCTCAAAATTTTGAAGTGCAACGGATGACATTTGAGGCTGTCGGTGTACGATAAACTAGTCTCGGGCGATAATCGAATACTAGTTAAAAATGTTTTAATACTTGTTAATTGGGGCTGAAATCGAATAAGATAACTTCTTAAGCGGCCCTTTAAACGTGGTACAAAAACTGGGTTAAAAAGAAATACGACTCGATACTGCCTCTCGAACGGCTCAAAATGGAGTATATAATACACGGTTTTCGGGATATTAGGATCCCGGAACAAAAATGTTCGTAAATCCCACAGACAGTTTATCGTGTCAGTCAAAGCGGCCTCAAAATTTTTGAAGACCAACGGATGACATTTATGGCTATCGGTGTACGATAAACAGTCTCGGGCAATAATTGGATACTCGTTAAAAATGTTTTATTACTTTTAATTAGGGTCTGATTTCGAATAAGATAACTTCTTAAGCGACCCCTTAAACGTGGTAAAAAAAACTGGGATAAGAGAAACACAACCCGATACAGCCTCCCGAACGGCTCAAAATGAAGTGTCAGTCAAAGCAACCTCAAAAGTGTTGAAGACCAACAGATGACATTTGAGGCTGTCGGTGTACGATAAACCAGTCTCGGGCGATAATCAAATACTCGTTAAAAATGGTTTAATATTTGTTATTTGGGGCTGAAATCGAATAAAGTAACTTCTCACGCGACCCCCCTATATGTAGTATAAAAACTTGGATAAAATGAAACACGACCCAATACTGCCTCCCGAAGGGCTCAAAATGAAGTGTATAATACACGGTTTTCGGGATATCAGGATCTCGTAACAAAAATGTCCGTAAATCCCATGGATAGATTCTCGTGTCAGTCAAAGCCACCTCAAGATTTTTGAAGACCAACGGATGACATTTGAGGCCGTCGGTGTACGATAAACCAGTCTCGAGCGATAATCGGATACACGTTAAAAATGTTTTAATACTTTTTATTTGGGGCTGAAATCGAATAAGGTAACTTCTTAAGCGATCCCTTAAACGTGGTATAAAAAGTGGGATAAAGAGAAACACGACCAGATACTGCCTCTCGAACGACTCAAAGTAAAGGGTATAATACACGGTTTTCGGGATATTAGGGTCCCGGAACAAAAATGTCCGTAAATCCCACGGACAGTTTATCGTGTCAATCAAAGAAACCTCAAAACTTTTGAAGACCAACGGATGACATTTGAGGCTGTCGGTGTACGATAAAAAGTCTCGGGCGATAATCGGATACTCGTTAAAAATGTTTTAATACTTTTAATTTGGGTCTGATATCGAATAAGATAACTTATTAAGCGACCCCTTAAACGTGGTAAAAAAAAACTGAGATAAAGAGAAACACGACCCGATACAGCCTCCCGAACGGCTAAAAATTAAGTGTATAATACACGGTTTTCGAGATATCAGGTTCCCGGAACAAAAATGTCCATAAATCCCACAGCCAGTTTCTTGTGTCAGTCAAAGCAGCCTCAAAAGTTTTGAAGACCAACAGATGACATTTGAGGATGTTGGTGTACGATAAACCAGTCTCGAGCGATAATCGGATACGTACTCGTTAAAAATGTTTTAATAATTGTTATTAGGGGCTGAAATCGAATAAGTTAACTTCTTAAGCGACCCCCGTAAATGTGGTATAATATTTGAATAAAAAGAAACACGACCTATATTGCCTTCGGAACGGCTCAAAATGGAGTGTATAATACAAGATTTTCGGGATATCAGGTCCCGGAACGAAAATGTCCGTAAATCCCACGGTCAATTTCTCGTGTCAGTGAAAGCGGCCTCCAATGTTTTGAAGGCCAACGGATGACATTTGAGGCTGTCGATGTACGATAAACCAGTCTCGGGTGATAATCGGATACTCATTAAAAATGTTTTAATACTTGTTATTTATGGCTGAAATCGAATAAAATAACTTCTTAAACGACCTCTAAAACGTGGTATAAAAACTGGGAGAAAAAGAAACACGGCTCGATACAGCCTCTCGAACGGCTCAAAATGAAGTGTATAATACACGGTTTTCGGGATATCAGGGTCCCAGAACAAAAAAGTCCGTAAATCCCACAGACAGTTTCTCTTGTCAGTCAAAGTAGCCTCAAAAGTTACCAACGGATGACATTTGAGCATGTCGGAGTACCATAAACCATTCTCGGGCGATAATCGGTTACTCGTTAGAAATGTTTTAATACTTGTTATTAGGGGCTGAAATCGAATAAGGTAACTTCTTAAGCGACCCCCGTAAACGTGGTATAAAACTAGGATAAAAAGAAACACGACTCATACTGCCTCCGGGACGGCTCAAAATGGAGTGTATAATAGACGATTTTCGGGATATCAGGGTCCCAGAACAAAATTATACGTAAATTCCACGGACAGTTTCTCGTGTCAGTCAAAGCAGCCTCAAAAGTGTTGAAGACCAACGGATGACATTTGAGGCTGTCGGTGTACCATAAACCAGTCTCGGGCGATAATCGGAAACTCGTTAAAAATGTTTTAATACTTGTTATTAGGGGCTAAAATCGAACAAGTTAACTTCTTAAGCACCGCCGTAAATGTGGTATAATACTTGGATAAAAAGAAACACGACCCATACTGTCTCCGAAACGGCTCAAAATGGAGTGTATAATAGACGGTTTTCGGGATATCAGGTCCCGGAAAAAAAATGTCCGTAAATCCCACGAACAGTTTCTCGTGTCAGTAAAAGCGACCTCCAAAGTTTTGAAGACCAAGGGATGACATTTGAGGCTGTAGATGTACGATAAACAAGTCTCGGGCGATAATCGGATACTCGTTAAAATGTTTTAATACTTGTTATCTAGGGCTAAAATCGAATAAAATAACTTCTTAAGCAACCCCTTAAATGTGGTATAAAAACTGGGAGAAAAAGAAACACGACCCGATACAGCCTACCTAACGGCTAAAAATGAAGTGTATAATACACGGTTTTCGAGATATAAGGGTCCCGGAACAAAAATGTCCGTAAATCCCACAGACAGTTTCTCTTGTCAGTCAAAGCAGCCTCAAAAGTTTTGAAGACCAACGGATGACATTTGAGGCTGTCGGTGTACGATAAACCAGTTTGTGACGATAATCGGATACTAGTTAAAAATGTTTTAATACTTGTTATTTGGGGCTGAAATCGAATAAAATAACTTATTAAGTGACTCCTTAAACGTGGTATAAAAATTCGGATAAAAAGAAATACGACCCGATACAGCCTCCGAACGGCTCAAAATGAAGTGTATAAATACACGGTTTTCAGGATATCAGGGTCCCGGAACAAAAATGTCCGTAAATGCAAGAGACCGTTTTTCGTGTCAGTCAAAGCGGCCTCAAAAGTTTTGAAGACCAACGAATGACATTTGAGGCTGTCGGTGTACGATAAACCAGTGTCGGGCGATAATCGAATACTCGTTAAAAATGTTTTAATACTTGTTATTTGAGCTGAAATCGAATAAGGTATTTTCTTAAGCGACCTCCGTAAACGTGGTATAAAACTGGGATAAAAAGAAACACGGCCTATATTGCCTCTGTAACGGCTCAAAATGGAGTGTATAATACACGGTTTTCGGGATATCAGGGCCCGGGAACAAAAATGTCCGCAAATCCCACGGACAGTTTCTCGTGTTAGTGAAAGCGGCCTCCAAAGTTTCGACGACCAACAGATGACATTTGAGGCTGTCGGTGTACGATAAACCAGTCTCGGGCGATAATCGGATACGTACTCGTTAAAAATGTTTTAATACTAGTTATTTGGAGATGAAATCGAATACGTTAACTTCTTAAGTGACCCCCTATACGTGGTATAAAAACTGGAATAAAATGAAACACGGCCCGATACTGCCTCCCGAACGGCTCAAAATAAAGTGTATAATACACGGTTTTCGGGATATCAGGGTCCCGGAACAAAAAAGTCCGTAAATCCCACAGGACAGTTTCACGTGTCAGTCAAAGCGGCCTTAAAAGTTTTGAAGACCAACGGATGACATTTGAGGCTGTCGGTGTACGACAAACCAGTCTCGGGCGATAATCGGATACTCGTTAAAAATGTTTTAATACTTGTTATTTGGGCTGAAATCGAATAAGGTAACTTCTTAAGCGATCCCTTCAATGTGGTATAAAAACAGAGAGAAAAAGAAACACAACCTGATACAGCCTCCTGAACGGCTGAATATGAAGTGTATAATACACGGTTTTCGGGATATTAGGCTCCCGGAACAAAAATTTACGCAAATTCCATAGACAAATTCTCTTGTTAGTTAAAGCATCCTCTAAAGTTTTGAAGACACGCGGATGACATTTGAGGCTGTCCGAGTACCATAATCTATTCTCGGGCGATAATCGGATACTCATTAAAAATGTTTTAATATTTGTTAATAGGGGCTGAAATCGAATAAGGTAACTTCTTAAGCGACCCCCGTAAAAGTGGTATAAAACCGGGATAAAAAGAAACACGACCCATACTGCCTCCGGGACGGCTCAAAATGGAGTGTATAATAGACGGTTTTCGGGATACCAGTTCCCGGAACAAAAATGCCCGTAAATCCCACGGACAGTTTTCGTGTCAGTAAAAGCGGCCTCCAAAGTTTTGAAGACCAACGGATGACATTTGAGGCTGTCGGTGTACGATAAACAAGTCTCCGGCGATAATCGGATACTCGTTAAAATGTTTTAATTCTTGTTTTCTAGGGCTGAAATTGAATAAAATAACTTCTTAAGCAACCCCTTAAATGTAGTATAAAAACTGGGAGAAAAAGAAACACGACCCGATACAGCCTACCGAACGGATCAAAGAGAAGTGTATAATACACGGTTTTCGGGATATCAGGGTCCCGGAATAAAAATGTCCGTAAATCCCACAAACAGTTTCCCTTGTCAGTCAAAGCAGCCTCAAAAGTTTTGAAGACCAACGGATGAAATTTGAGGCTGTTAGTGTATGATAAACCAGTTTGTGGCGATAATCGGATACTCGTTAAAAATGTTCTAATACTTGTTATTTGGGGCTGAAATCGAATAAAATAACTTCATAAGTGACACCTTAAACGTGGTATAAAAACTCGGATAAAAAGAAACACGACCCGATACAGCCTCCCGAACGGCTCAAAGTGAAGTGTATAATACACAGTTTTCAGGATATCAGGGTCCCGGAACAAAAATGTCCGTAAATGCCAGAAACAGTTTTTCGTATCAGTCAAAGCGGCCTCAGATGTTTTGAAGACCAATGGATGACATTTGAGGCTGTCGGTGGACGATAAACCAGTGTCGGGCGATAATCGGATACTCGTTAAAAATAATTTAATACTTGTTATTTAGGCTGAAATCGAATAAGGTAACTTCTTAAGTGACCCCCGTAAACGTGGTATAAAACTGGGATAAAAAGAAAAACTGCCTATATTGCCTCTGTAACGGCTCAAAATGGAGTGTATAATACACGGTTTTCGGGATATCAGGGTCCGGGAACAAAAATGTCCGTAAATCCCACGGACAGTTTCTCGTGTTAGTGAAAGCGGCCTCCAAACTTTTGACGACCAACAGATGACATTTGAGGCTGTCGGTGTACGATAAACCAGTCTCGGGCGATAATCGGATACGTACTCGTTAAAAATGTTTTAATACTAGTTATTTGGAGATGAAATCGAATATGTTAACTTCTTAAGTGACCCCCTATACGTGGTATAAAATCTGGGATAAAATGAAACACGGCCCGATACTGCCTCCCGAACGGCTCAAAATAAAGTGTATAATACACGGTTTTCGGGATATCAGGGTCCCGGAACAAAAAAAGTCCGTAAATCCCACAGGACAGTTTACGTGTCAGTCAAAGCGGCCTTAAAAGTTTTGAAGACCAATGGATGGCATTTGAGGCTGTCGGTGTACGACAAACCAGTCTCGGGCGATAATCGGATACTCGTTAAAAATGTTTTAATACTTGTTATTTGGGCTGAAATCGAATAAGGTAACTTCTTAAGCGATTCCTTAAATGTGGTATAAAAACAGGGAGAAAAAGGAACACAACCTGATACAGCCTCCTGAACGGCTGAATATGAAGTGTATAATACACGGTTTTCGGGATATTCGGGTCCCGGAACAAAAATGTCCGCAAATCCCACAGACAAATTATCTTGTCAGTTAAAGCATCCTCGAAAGTTTTGAAGACCAACGGATAACATTTGAGGCTGTCCGAGTACGATAACCCATTCTCGGGCGATAATCGGATACTCGTTAAAAATGTTTTATTAATTGTTATTAGGGGCTGAAATCGAATAAGGTAACTTCTTAAGCGACCTCCGTAAACGTGGTATAAAACTGGGATAAAAAGAAACACGACCCATACTGCCTCCGGGACGGCTCAAAATGGAGTGCATAATATACGGTTTTCAGGATATCAGGTCCCGGAACAAAAATGTCCATAAATCCCACGGACAATTTCTCGTGTCATTAAAAGCGGCCTCCAAAGTTTTGAAACCAACGGATGACATTTGAGGCTGTCGGTGTACGATAAACAAGTCTCGGGCGATAATCGGATACTCGTTAAAATGTGTTAATACTTGTTATCTAGGGCTGAAATCGAATAAAACAACTATTTAAGCAACCCCTTAAATGTGGTATAAAAACTGGGAGAAAAAGAAACACGACCCGATACAGCCTATCGAACGGCTCAAAATGAAGTGTATAATACACGGTTTTCGGGATATCAGGGTCCCGGAACAAAAATGTCCGTAAATTCCACCGACAGTTTCCCTTGTCAATCAAAGCAGCCTCAAAAGTTTTGAAGACCAACGGATGACATTTGAGGCTGTCGGTGTACGATAAACCAGATTGTGGCGATAATCGGATACTCATTAAAAATGTTTTAATACTTGTTATTTGGGGCTGAAATCGAATAAAATAACTTCTTAAGTGACTCCTTAAATGCAGTATAAAATCTCAGATAAAAAGAAACACGACTCTATACAACCTCCAGAACGGCTCAAAATGAAGTGTATAATACACGGTTTTCGGGATATAAGGGTCCCAGAACAAAAAAGTCCGTAAATCCCACAGACAGTTTCTCTTGTCAGTCAAAGTAGCCTCAAAAGTTACCAACGGATGATATTTGAGCATGTCGGAGTACCATAAACCATTCTCGGGCGATAATCGGTTACTCGAATTAGAAATGTTTTAATACTTGTTATTAGGGGCTGAAATCGAATAAGGTAACTTCTTAAACGACCCCCGTAAACGTGGTATAAAACAAGGATAAAAAGAAACACGACTCATACTGCCTCCGGGACGGCTCAAAATGGAGTGTATAATAGACGATTTTCGGGATATCAGGGTCCCGGAACAAAATTATACGTAAATTCCACGGACAGTTTCTCGTGTCAGTCAAAGCAGCCTCAAAAGTGTTGAAGACCAACGGATGACATTTGAGGCTGTCGGTGTACCATAAACCAGTCTCGGGCGATAATCGGAAACTCGTTAAAAATGTTTTAATACTTGTTATTAGGGGCTAAAATCGAACAAGTTAACTTCTTAAGCACCGCCGTAAATGTGGTATAATACTTGGATAAAAAGAAACACGACCCATACTGTCTCCGAAACGGCTCAAAATGGAGTGTATAATAGACGGTTTTCGGGATATCAGGTCCCGGAAAAAAAATGTCCGTAAATCCCACGGACAGTTTCTCGTGACAGTAAAAGCGACCTCCAAAGTTTTGAAGACCAACGGATGACATTTGAGGCTGTAGATGTACGATAAACAAGTCTCGGGCGATAATCGGATACTCGTTAAAATGTTTTAATACTTGTTATCTAGGGCTAAAATCGAATAAAATAACTTCTTAAGCAACCCCTTAAATGTGGTATAAAAACTGGGAGAAAAAGAAACACGACCCGATACAGCCTACCTAACGGCTAAAAATGAAGTGTATAATACACGGTTTTCGAGATATAAGGGTCCCGGAACAAAAATGTCCGTAAATCCCACAGACAGTTTCTCTTGTCAGTCAAAGCAGCCTCAAAAGTTTTGAAGACCAACGGATGACATTTGAGGTCATCGGTGTCGATAAACCATTTTTGTGACGATAATCGGATACTAGTTAAAAATGTTTTAATACTTGTTATTTGGGGCTGAAATCGAATAAAATAACTTATTAAGTGACTCCTTAAACGTGGTATAAAAATTCGGATAAAAAGAAATACGACCCGATACAGCCTCCGAACGGCTCAAAATGAAGTGTATAAATACACGGTTTTCAGGATATCAGGGTCCCGGAACAAAAATGTCCGTAAATGCAAGAGACCGTTTTTCGTGTCAGTCAAAGCGGCCTCGAAAGTTTTGAAGACCAACGAATGACATTTGAGGCTGTCGGTGTACGATAAACCAGTGTCGGGCGATAATCGAATACTCGTTAAAAATGTTTTAATACTTGTTATTTGAGCTGAAATCGAATAAGGTATTTTCTTAAGCGACCTCCGTAAACGTGGTATAAAACTGGGATAAAAAGAAACACGGCCTATATTGCCTCTGTAACGACTCAAAATGGAGTGTATAATACACGGTTTTTTTGGATATCGAGGTCCGGAACAAAAATGTCCGCAAATCCCACGGACGATTTCTCGTGTTAGTGAAAGCGGCCTCCAAAGTTTCGACGACCAACAGATGACATTTGAGGTCGTCGATTGTACGATAAACCGATCTCGGCGATAATCGATACGTACTCGTTAAAAATGTTTTAATACTAGTTATTTGGAGATGAAATCGAATACGTTAACTTCTTAAGTGACCCCCTATACGTGGTATAAAAACTGAAATAAAATGAAACACGGCCCGATACTGCCTCCCGAACGGCTCAAAATAAAGTGTATAATACACGGTTTTCGGGATATCAGGGTCCCGGAACAAAAAAGTCTGTAAATCCCACAGGACAGTTTCACGTGTCAGTCAAAGCGGCCTTAAAAGTTTTGAAGACCAACGGATGACATTTGAGGCTGTCGGTGTACGACAAACCAGTCTCGGGCGATAATCGGATACTCGTTAAAAATGTTTTAATACTTGTTATTTGGGCTGAAATCGAATAAGGTAACTTCTTAAGCGATCCCTTCAATGTGGTATAAAAACAGAGAGAAAAAGAAACACAACCTGATACAGCCTCCCGAACGGCTGAATATGAAGTGTATAATACACGGTTTTCGGGATATTAGGCTCCCGGAACAAAAATTTACGCAAATTCCATAGACAAATTCTCTTGTTAGTTAAAGCATCCTCTAAAGTTTTTAAGACCAGCGGATGACATTTGAGGCTGTCCGAGTACCATAACCTATTCTCGGGCGATAATCGGATACTCATTAAAAATGTTTTAATATTTGTTAATAGGGGCTGAAATCGAATAAGGTAACTTCTTAAGCGACCCCCGTAAAAGTGGTATAAAACCGTGATAAAAAGAAACACGACCCATACTGCCTCCAGGACGGCTCAAAATGGAGTGTATAATAGACGGTTTTCGGGATATAAGTTCCCGGAACAAAAATGCCCGTAAATCCCACGGACAGTTTTCGTGTCATTAAAAGCGGCCTCCAAAGTTTTGAAGACCAACGGATGACATTTGAGGCTGTCGGTGTACGATAAACAAGTCTCCGACGATAATCGGATACTCGTTAAAATGTTTTAATTCTTGTTTTCTAGGGCTGAAATTGAATAAAATAACTTCTTAAGCAACCCCTTAAATGTGGTATAAAAACTGGGAGAAAAAGAAACACGACCCGATACAGTCTACCGAACGGATCAAAATGAAGTGTATAATACACGGTTTTCGGGATATCAGGGTCCCGGAACAAAAATGTCCGTAAATCCCACAAACAATTTCCCTTGTCAGTCAAAGCAGCCTCAAAAGTTTTGAAGACCAACGGATGAAATTTGAGGCTGTCGGTGTATGATAAACCAGTTTGTGGCGATAATCGGATACTCGTTAAAAATGTTCTAATACTTGTTATATGGGGCTGAAATCGAATAAAATAACTTCATAAGTGACACCTTAAACGTGGTATAAAAACTCGGATAAAAAGAAACACGACCCGATACAGCCTCCCGAACGGCTCAAACTGAAGTGTATAATACACAGTTTTCAGGATATCAGGGTCCCGGAACAAAAATGTCCGTAAATGCAAGAGACAGTTTTTCGTATCAGTCAAAGCGGCCTCAGATGTTTTGAAGACCAACGGATGACATTTGAGGCTGTCGGTGGACGATAAACCAGTGTCGGGCGATAATCGGATACTCGTTAAAAATAATTTAATACTTGTTATTTAGGCTGAAATCGAATAAGGTAACTTCTTAAGTGACCCCCGTAAACGTGGTATAAAACTGGGATAAAAAGAAAAACGGCCTATATTACCTCTGTAACGGCTCAAAATGGAGTGTATAATACACGGTTTTCGGGATATCAGGGTCCGGGAACAAAAATGTCCGTAAATCTCACGGACAGTTTCTCGTGTTAGTGAAAGCGGCCTCCAAACTTTTGACGACCAACAGATGACATTTGAGGCTGTCGGTGTACGATAAACCAGTCTCGGGCGATAATCGGGTACGTACTCGTTAAAAATGTTTTAATACTAGTTATTTGGAGATGAAATCGAATACGTTAACTTCTTAAGTGACCCCCTATACGTGGTATAAAATCTGGGATAAAATGAAACACGGCCCGATACTGCCTCCCGAACGGCTCAAAATAAAGTGTATAATACACGGTTTTCGGGATATCAGGGTCCCGGAACAAAAAAAGTCCGTAAATCCCACAGGACAGTTTACGTGTCAGTCAAAGCGGCCTTAAAAGTTTTGAAGACCAACGGATGACATTTGAGGCTGTCGGTGTACGACAAACCAGTCTCGGGCGATAATCGGATACTCGTTAAAAATGTTTTAATACTTGTGTGGACAGCGGGCCGCCCACGGGGGCGCTTGGTGAGAAACGGGGACAAGCGTTTGCATTTTGTAAGGAGTCGCCACCAATTTTTATGGGAAATTGGAACCGTTCGAATACCTCGTGTCATGTCAAGACACAAAGTAGTGACATGAACACTAAGCAATCGTTACCCTTAGCATTCTATGTCTAGAATGACTCTCGTGGATGCCAATGAACACGGGTGCTCACGGAGATCTGGAGTAAGGGGTGAGGGTACGTATTAGGAAGCTCTTTTGATCGAACACCTAATCCCGCCCGCCTCGATAGCGGCCTCTACTAATGATTAGGAAAGTTATTCGTACTTGATATATCGTCGGCTATATGCATGCAATGCAACATCCATAGATTAATCCTAACATGTGAGAATTTATACTAAGTCGGTTGACACGTAATTAGCACACAATCGGGTCGAAGTAGGATTTAATATTGATTTACATGTGAGAAACATACAAGCAATAAAAGAAATACAATAATTATGAATTACAATAATGAAAATTACAATAATTACATTGGAATAAGCGATTTATGTCGAAAATACCTTTAAACGGATAATTTGAGAAAAAGAATAAAAGAATAAAAAGAAATAAATAAACGAACAGAAATCAGGTGATAATACGGATAATAGTTAATTAATATGTAAACTAATCAAACTAGGTCAAAGTAGAAACGGAGTTCGGGGACAGAAATCAACCTGGAACAGGCGCAGCAGAGCGTGCGCCCTCTGGAAGAGGCGCAGCAGTTGCTGCGTCTGTTCCAAGGGTGAGTTCTGGCTGTGAAGTCGGAACTGCAAATCGTTAATGTTAATTGTTAATTTTAATGAATCGAATGATGATATTACTCGGATGAAAGTGATTTAGTGGATTATTTACATATGAATGGGTCATAAAAGCGGTAAAACATGAATGAGACGGAATTAAACGGATTAGTTACATGAAGGGACGATGTTAATGAATGAGTCCTCTATTGAAATCAATTAACTAGATTAAATATGATGAATATACAACGAATTAACAATGAATACGGATGCAAATATATCAACGATGAATTCCAGAAACTCAATATGAATGAATTGAATCTCTAAAACCCGGATTGAATATTAATAACGAAAACCCGCAAATATGAATTATAAGGGATTTAAGTCGGAACAATGATGAATTAAAACATGTGAATTAATGATGATGATCAAAATATACATGTGAATATATGCTATTATTACGAATAATTAAAGACAACATATGAAAACGAATAAGAAAGACGGAATTTACAGAGGACGAGGAAGAAGAAAAGAAGCAGGAACTGCGGCAGCCTCACGAAGAGGCGTAGTAGGAACTGCGCTCCTTCGAAGAGGCGCAGCAGTTGCTGCGTCTTTTCTCGACGTCTGTCTACTGGAAATCCGCGAAAACAGGTTTTAACAAAGGGTTTTAGAAATCGATTTTAACGGTGTTTTCGACATAAACCTTACATGAGTGATACGATAAAGTAAAAATACAATAGATAAAAGAGGAATATACACCCTCAGACTTACATGTTGACGGAACGAGATGAACTAAGTATCGACTAGTGAATGCTCGACGCGAATGCAATGAAAGACTGCCCTCGTAAGAGGAAAACGATTGATTCATTTAAATTGATTATTGTGTAGTTGGTCAAGTTGGTCGGTCATGCAACGGATAGGCTGGTACCCGGAAGGATCCGAGCTTACGTGGTCGGAAGTCCAAGCACGTAGGCGCCAATTAGTAAGAACGAAGTCTAGAATGCAAAGGGAGAAGAGAAGGGCGGACACTCGCGTGAGAAATATGAGGAGCGAAGGCTCCTATTTATACTAATCACGCGACGGAATAGGGTTTCGGAGACTCTCTGGAAGTGAATCTCAGAAAGATATAAAAAAGATACGTAAATCATGCAAAGAAGGGCCTGGGAAGAGGCGCAGCAGTCACTGCGTCCCTTGGAAGAGGCGCAGCACCTGCTGCGTCAATTCCCAGGAGGTTTCCTCCTGCTGAAGAAAGATTTCCGCGTTTGAGTTATGGTAGGACGGAAATTATTCGATTATCTTGTGAATATTACGGGATATTATTTGCCAAAAGATAAAATTTGTGAAATATGGAATAGAAATATCCGGAACATTCCAGAACATTCTGACTCGGGATTTAACAGTTATCAGAAAATGGAGACGGTTTTTGACCCGGACTCCGAATGTGCTCTAATTACTGCCAAAACGACCGTATCCGGACGTAGATGACAACTAAGAGGTTGACATTAATATTTGAGCAAACACTTGACGATAATCTTACGAACTGTCACAAATCGTTCCGCGTACCAAACATGCGGCCCAATCATCACCGGGTGGTTTGCGGGAGGTGCAGAAACGAGGTGTCTACAACTTGTTATTTGGGCTGAAATCGAATAAGGTAACTTCTTAAGCGATTCCTTAAATGTGGTATAAAAACAGGGAGAAAAAGAAATACAACCTGATACAGCCTCCTGAACGGCTGAATATGAAGTGTATAATACAGGTTTTCGGGATATTCGGGTCCCGGAACAAAAATGTCCGCAAATCCCACAGACAAATTATCTTGTCAGTTAAAGCATCCTCGAAAGTTTTGAAGACCAACGGATGACATTTGAGGCTGTCCGAGTACGATAACCCATTCTCGGGCGATAATCGGATACTCGTTAAAAATGTTTTATTAATTGTTATTAGGGGCTGAAATCGAATAAGGTAACTTCTTAAGCGACATCCGTAAACGTGGTATAAAACTGGGATAAAAAGAAATACGACCCATACTACCTCCGGGACGGCTCAAAATGGAGTGCATAATATACGGTTTTCAGGATATCAGGTCCCGGAACAAAAATGTCCATAAATCCCACGGACAATTTCTCGTGTCATTAAAAGCGGCCTCCAAAGTTTTGAAACCAACGGATGACATTTGAGGCTGTCAGTGTACGATAAACAAGTCTCGGGCGATAATCGGATACTCGTTAAAATGTGTTAATACTTGTTATCTAGGGCTGAAATCGAATAAAACAACTATTTAAGCAACCCCTTAAATGTGGTATAAAAACTCGGATAAAAAGAAACACGACCCGATATAGCCTCCCGAACGGCTCAAAATGAAGTGTATAATACACGGTTTTCAGGATATCAGGGTCCCGGAACAAAAATGTCCGTAAATCCCACAGACAGTTTTTCGTGTCAGTCAAAGCAGTCTCAAAAGTATTGAAAACAAGCAGATGACATTTGAGGCTGTCGACGTACGATAAACCAGTCTCGGGAGATAATCGGATACTTGTTAAAAATGTTTTAATACTTGTTATTTGGGGTTGAAATCGAATAAAATAACTTCTTAACTGACACCTTAAACGTGGTATAAAAACTCAGATAAAAAGAAACACGACCCGATATAGACTCTCGAACGGCTCAAAATGAAGTGTTAATACACGGTTTTCGGGATATCAGGGTCCCGGAACAAAAATGTCCGTAAATCCCACAGACAGTTTTTCGTGTCAGTCAAACCGGCCTCAAATTTTTAAAGACCAACGGTTGACATTTGAGGCTGTCGGTGTACGATAAACCAGTCTCGGACGATAATCGGATAGTCGTTAAAAATGCTTTAATACTTGTTATTTGGGACTGAAATCGAATAAAATAACTTCTTATGTGACTCCTTAAACGTGGTATAAAAACTTGGATAAAAAGAAACACTGCCGGTATAGCCTCCCTAACGGCTCAAAATGAAGTGTATAATACACGGTTTTTGGGATATCAGGGTCCCGAAAAAAAAATGTCCGTAAATCCCACAGACAGTTTTTCGTGTCAGTCAATGCGGCCTTCAAAGTTTTGAAGACCAACGGATGACATTTGAGGCTGTCGGTGTACGATAAACCAGTATTGGGCGATAATCAGATATTCCTTAAAAATGTTTTAATACTTGTTATTTGGGCTGAAATCGAATAAAATAACTTCTTAAGTGACACTTTAAACGTGTTATAAAAACTCAGATAAAAAGAAACACGACCCGATATATCCTCCCGAACGGCTCAAAATGAAGTGTATTATACGCGGTTTTCGGGATATCACGGTCAAGCAAAGAAGCTTCAAAAGTTTTGAAGACCAACAAATGACATTTGAGGCTGTCGGTGTGCGATAAATCAGTTTGTGGCAATAATCAGATATTCTTTTAAAATGTTTTAATACTTGTTATTTGGGGCTGAAATCGAATAAAATAACTTCTTAAGTGACTCCTTAAACGTGGTATAAAAACTCGGATAAAAAGAAACACGACTCGATTTAGTCTCCCGAACAGTTCAAAACGAAGTGTATAATCCATGGTTTTCAAGATATTAGGGTTCCGGAACAAAAATGTCCTTAAATCCCACAGACTGTTTTTCCTGTCTGTCAAACCGGTCTCAAAAGTTTTGTAGACCAACGGATGAAATTTTAGGCTGTCGGTGGACGATAAACCATTCCCGGGCGATAATCGGATACTCGTTAAAAATGTTTTAATACTTGTTATTTAGGGCTCAAATCGAATAAAATAACTTCTTAAGTGACCCCTTAAACGTGCTATAAAAACTGGGAGAAAAAGAAACACGACCCGATACATCCTCCTGAACGGCTCAAAATGAAGTGTATAATACACGGTTTTCGAAATATCAGGGTCCCGATACAAAAATGTATGTCAATCCCAGAGTCAGTTTTTCTTGTCAGTTAAAGCAGCCTCAAAAGTTTTGAAGACCAACGGATGACATTTGAGGCCGTTGGTGTACGATAAACCATTCTGTGGCGATAATCGAATACTCGTTAAAAAGGTTTTAATACTTGTTATTTGGGGCTGAAATCGAATAAAATAACTTCTTAAGTGACTCCTTAAACGTGGTATGAAAACTCGGATAAAAAGAAACACGACCCGATACAGCCTCACGAACGGCTCAAAATGATGTGTATAATACACGGTTTTCGGGATATCAGGGTCCCGAAACAAAAATGTCCGTAAATCCCACAAACAGTTTCTCTTGTTAGTCAAAGCAGCCTCAAAAGTTTTGAAGACCAACAGATGACATTTGAGACTGTCGGTGTACGATAAACCAGTCTCGGGCGATAATCGGATACTCGTTAAAAAGGTTTTAATACTTGTTATTTAGGGCTGAAATAGAATTAAATAACTTCTTAAGCAACCCCTTAAATGTGGTATAAAAATTGGGAGAAAAAGAAACACCACCTAATACAGCCTCCTGAACGGCTCAAAATGAAGTGTATAATAAACGGTTTTCGGGATATCAGGATCACGGAACAAAAATATCCGTAAATCCCACAGACAGTTCCTCTTGTCAGTCAAAGCAGCCTCAAAAGTTTAGAAGACCAACGGATGACATTTGAGGCTGTCGGTGTACGATAAACTAGTCTGTGGCGATAATCGGATACTCGTTAAAAAGGTTTTAGTACTTGTTATTTGGGGCTGAAATCGAATTAAAAAATTTCTTAAATGACTTTTTAAACGTGGTATTAAAACTCGGATAAAAAGAAACACGACCCGATATATCCTCCCGAACGGCTCAAAATGAAGTGTATAAATACACGGTTTTCGGGATATCAGGGTCCTGGAACAAACATGTCCGTAAATCCCACAGACAGTTTTTGTGTCAGTCAAAGAAGCTTCAAAAGTTTTGAAGACTAATAAATGACATTTGAGGCTGTCGGTGTGCGATAAATCAGTTTGTGGCGATAATCGGATAGTCGTTAAAAATGTTTTGATACTTGTTATTTGGGGCTGAAATGGAATAAAATAACTTCTTAAGTGACTCCTTAAACGTGGTATAAAAACTCGGATAAAGAGAAACACGACTCGATTTAGTCTCCCGAACAGTTCAAAATGAAGTGTATAATCCACGGTTTTCGAGATATCAGGGTCCCGGAACAAAAATGTCCGTAAATCCCACAGACAGTTTTTCCTGTCTGTCAAACCGGTCTCAAAAGTTTTGTAGACCAACGGATGAAATTTTAGCCTGTCGGTGTACGATAAACCATTCTGTGGCGATTATCGGATACTCGTTAAAAAGGTATTAATACTTATTATTTGGGGCTGAAATCGAATAAAATAACTTCTTAAGTGACTCCTTAAACGTGGTATAAATACTCGGATAAAAAGAAACACGACCCGATATAGCCTCCCGAACGGCTCAAAATGAAGTTTTCGGGATATCAGGTTCCCAGAGCAAAAATGTCCGTAAATCCCACAGACAGTTTTTCGTGTCAGTCAAAGCGGCCTCAATAGTTTTGAAGACCAAAGGATGAAATTTGAGGCTGTCGGTGTACGACAAACCACTCCCAGGCGATAATCGGATACTCGTCAAAATTGTTTTAATACTTGTTATTTGGGGCTGACATCGAATAAAATAACTCCTTAAGTGACCCCTTAAACGTGGTATAAAAATTGGGAGAAAAAGAAACACGACCCGATATATCCTTTCTGAGCGGCTCAAAATGAAGTGTATACACGGCTTTTGTAATATCAAGGTCCCGGAACAAAAATGTCCGCAAATCCCACAAACAGTTTTTCTTGTCAGTTAAAGCAGCCTCAAAAGTTTTGAAGACCAACGGATGACATTTGAAGCTGTCGGTGTACGATAAACCATTCTGTGGCGATAATCGGATAATCGTTAAAAAGGTTTTAATACTTGTTATTTGGGTCTGAAATCGAATAAAATAACTTCTTATGTGATCTTTAAACGTGGTATAAAAACTCGGATAAAAAGAAACACGACCCGATATAGCCTCCCGAACGGCTCAAAATGAAGTATATAATACACGGTTTTCGGGATATCAGGGTCCCGGAACAAAAATATCCGTAAATCCCACAGACAATTTTTCGTGTCAGTCAAAGCGGCCTCAAAAGTTTTGGAGACCAACGGATGACATTTGAGGCTGTCGGTGGACGATAAACAAGTCTCGGGCGATAATCGGATACTCGTTAAAAATATTTTAATACTTGTTATTAAGGGCTGAAATAGAATAAAATAACTTCTTAAGCAACCCCTTAAATGTGGTATAAAAATTGGGAGAAAAAGAAACACCACCCGATACAGCCTCCTGAACGGCTCAAAATGAAGTGTATAATAAACGGTTTTCGGGATATCAGGATCCCGGAACAAAAATATCCGTAAATCCCACAGACAGTTCCTCTTGTCAGTCAAAGCAGCTTAAAAAGTTTAGAAGACCAATGGATGACATTTGAGGCTGTCGGTGTATGATAAACTAGTTTGTGGCGATAATCGGATACTCGTTAAAAAGGTTTTAATACTTGTTATTTGGGCTGAAATCGAATAAAAAAACTTCTTAAATGACTCCTTAAACGTGGTAAAAAAACTCGGATAAAAAAAAAACACGACCCGATATAGCCTCCCGAACGGCTCAAAATGAAGTGTATAATACACGGTTTTCCGGATATCAGGGTCCCGGAACAAAAATGTACGTAAATCCCACAGACCGTTTTTCGTGTCAGTCAAAGCGTCTTCAAAATTTTTAAAGACCAACGGTTGACATTTGAGGTTGTCGGTGTACGATAAACTAGTCTCGGACTATAATCAGATTGTCGTTAAAAATGTCTTAATGCTTGTTATTTAGGGCTGAAATCGAATAAAATAACTTCTTAAGCAACCCCTTAAACGTGGTATAAAAACTGTAAGAAAACGAAACACGCCGCGATACAGCCCCCGGAACGGCTCAAAATGAAGTGTATAATACATGCTTTTCGAGATATCAGGGTCCCGGAACAAAAATATCCGTAAGTCCCACAAACAGTTTCCCTTGTCAGTTAAAGCAGCCTCAAAAGTTTTGAAGACCAACGGATGGTATTTGAGGCTGTCGGTGTACGATAAACCATTCTGTGGCGATAATCGGATACTCGTTAAAAAGGTTTTAATACTTGTTATTTGGGGCTGAAATCGAATAAAATAACTTCTTAAGTGACTCTTTAAACATGGTATAAAAACTCGGATAAAAAGAAACACGACCCGATATATCCTCCCGAACGGCTCAAAATGAAGTGTATAATACGCGGTTTTCGGGATATCAGGGTCCTGGAACAAACATGTCCGTAAATCCCACAGACAGTTTTTGTGTCAGTCAAAGAAGCTTCAAAAGTTTTGAAGACCAACGGATGACATTTGAGGCTGTCGGTGTGCGATAAATCAGTCTGTGGCGATAATCGGATAGCCGTTAAAAATGTTTTGATACTTGTTATTTGGGGATGAAATCGAATAAAATAACTTCTTAAGTGACTCCTTAAACGTGGTATAAAAACTCGGATAAAAAGAAACACGACTCGATTTAGTCTCCCGAACGGTTCAAAATAAAGTGTATAATACACGGTTTTCGGGATATCAGGGTCCCGGAACAAAAATGTCCGTAAATCCCACAGACTGTTTTTCCTGTCATTCAAACCGGCCTGAAAAGTTTTGAAGACCAACGGATGATATTTGTGGCTGCCGGTGTACGATAAACAAGTCTCGGGCGATAACCGGATACTCGTTAAAAAAGGTTTAATACTTGTTATGTGAGGCCGAAATCGAAACAAAATAACTTCTTAAGTGACTACTTAAACGTAGTATAAAAACTCGGATAAAAAGAAACACGGCCCGATATAGCCTTCCGAATGGCTCAAAATGAAGTGTATAATACACGGTTTTCGGGATATCAGGGTCCTGGAACAAAAATGTCTGTAAATCCCACAGAAAGTTTTTCGTGTCAGTCAAAGCAGTATCAAAAGTTTTGAAGACCAACGGATGACATTTGAGCCTGTCGGTGTACGATAAACCAGTCTCCGGCGATAATCAGATACTCGTTAAAATTGTAATAATATTTTTTTATTTAGGGCTGAAATCGAATAAAATAACTTCTTAGGCAACCCCTTAAATGTGGTATAAAAATTGGTAGAAAAAGAAACACGACCCGATACAGCCTTCTAAACGGCTCAAAATGAAGTGTATAATAAACGTTTTCGGGATATCAGGATCCTGGAACAAAAATATCCGTAAATCCCACATACAGTTCCTCTTGTCACTCAAAGCAGCTTTAAAAGTTTAGAAGACCAACGGATGACATTTGAGGCTGTCGGTGTACGATAAACTAGTGTGTGGCAATAATCGGATACTCGTTAAAAAGGTTTTAATACTTGTTATTTGGGGCTGAAGTCGAATAAAATAACTTCTTAAGTGATTCCTTAAACGTGGTATAAAAACTAGGATAAAAAGAAACACGACCCGATATAGCCTCCCGAACGGCTCAAAATGAAGTGTATATATAATACACGGTTTTCTGGATATCACGGTCCCAGAACAAAAATGTCCGTAACTCCCACAGACAGTTTTTCGTGTCAGTCAAAGCGGCCTCAAAAGTTTAGAAGACCAACGGATGAAATTTGAGGCTGTCGGTGTACGATAAACAAGTCCTTGGCGATAATCAGATACTCGTTAAAAATGTTTTAATACTTTTTATTTGGGGATGAAATCGAATAAAATAACTTCTTAAGTGACTCCTTAAACGTGGTAAAAACTCGGATAAAAAGAAACTGGACCCGATATAGCCTCCCGAACGGCTCAAAATGAAGTGTATAATATACGGTTTTCGAGATATCAGGGTCCCGGAACAAAAATGTCCGTAAATCCCACGGACAGTTTTTCGTGTCAGTCAAAGCAACCTCAAAAGTTTAGAAGACCAACGGATGACATTTGATCCTGTCGGTGTACGATAAACCAGTCTCTGGCGATAATCGGATACTCGTTAAAAATGTTTTAATACTTGTTATTTGGGATTGAAAGCGAAAAAAATAACTTCTTAAGTGACTCCTTAAACGAGGTATAAAACCTCGGATAAAAAGAAACACGACCCGATATAGCCTCTCGAAAGGCTCAAAATGAAGTGTATAATACACGGTTTTCGGGATATCAGGGTCCCGGAACATAAATGTCCGTAACTCCCACGGACAGTTTTTCGTGTCAGTCAAAGCGGCCTCAAAATTTTTGAAGACCAAAGGATGAAATTTGAGGCTGTCGGTGTACGATAAACCAGTCTCGGGCGATAATTGGATACTCGTTAAATATGTTTTAATATTTGTTATTTGGGCTGAAATCGAATAAAATAACTTCTTAAGTGACCCCTTAAACGTGGTATAAAAACTGGGAGAAAAAGAAACACGACCCGATACAGCCTCCTGAACGGCTCAAAATGAAGTGTATAATGCAGGGTTTTCGGGATATCAGGGTCCCGGAACAAAAATGTCCATAAATCCCACGGACAGTTTCTCTTCTCAGTCAAAGCAGCCTCAAAAGTTTTGAAGACCAACGGATGACATTTGATCCTGTCGGTGTACGATAAACAAGTCTCGGGCGATAATCGGATACTCGTTAAAAATGTTTTAATACTTGTTATTTGGGGCTGAAATCGAATAAAAAAACTTCTTTAGTGACTCCTTAAATGTGGTATAAAAACTCGGATAAAAAGAAACAGGACCCGATACAGCCTCCCGAACGGCTCAAAATGAAGTGTAATACACGGTTTTCGGAAGATCAGGGTCCCGTAACAAAAATGTCCGTAAATCCCACAGACAGTTTCTCTTGTCAGTCAAAGCAGCCTCAAATGTTTTGAAGACCAACGGATGACATTTGAGGCTGTCGGTGTAGGATAAATCAGTCTGTGGCGATAATCGGATAGTCGTTAAAAATGCTTAAATACTTGTTATTTGGGACTGGAAACGAATAAAATAACTTTTTAAGTGACTCCTTAAACGTGGTATAAAACCTCGGATAAAAAGAAACACGACCCGATATAGCCTCCTGAACGGCTCATAATGAAGTATATTATACACGGTTTTCGGGATATCAGGGTCCCGGAACAAAAATGTCCGTAACTCCCACGGACATTTTTTCGTGTCTGTCAAAGCGGCCTCAAAAGTTTTGAAGACCAAAGGATGAAATTTGAGGCTGTCGGTGTATGATAAACCAGTCTCGGCCGATAATCGGATACTCGTTAAAAATGTTTTAATACTTGTTATTTGGGGCTGAAATCGAATAAAATAACTTCTTAAGTGACCCCTTAAACGTGGCATAAAAACTGGGAGAAAAAGAAACACGACCCGATACAGCCTCCTGAACGGCTCAAAATAAAGTGTATAATGCACGGTTTTCGGGATATCAAGGTTTTGGAACAAAAATGTCCGTAAATACCACATACAGTTTCTCTTGTCTGTGAAAGCGACCTCAAAAGTTTTGATGACCAACGGATGACATTTGAGGCTGTCGGTGTACGATAAACCATTCTGTGGCGATAATCGGATACTTGTTAAAAAGGTTTTAATACTTGTTATTTGGGGCTGAAATCGAATAAAATAACTTCTTATGTGATCCTTAAACGTGGTATAAAAACTCGGATAAAAAGAAACACGACCCGATACAGCCTCCCGAACGGCTCAAAATGAAGTGTATAATACACGGTTTTCGGAATATCAGGATCCTGGAACAAAAATGTTCGTAAATCCCACAGACAGTTTTTCGTGTCAGTCAAAGCGGCCTTAAAAGTTTTGGAGACCAACGGATGACATTTGAGGCTGTCGGTGTACGATAAACAAGTCTCGGGCGATAATCGGATACTCATTAAAAATGTTTTAATACTTGTTATTTAGGGCTGAAATAGAATAAAATAACTTCTTAAGCAACCCCTTAAATGTGGTATAAAAATTGGGAGAAAAACAAACACCACCCGATACAGCCTCCTGAATGGCTCAAAATGAAGTGTATAATAAATGGTTTTCGGGATATCAGGATCCCGGAACGAAAATATCCGTAAATCCCACAGACAGTTCCTCTTCTCAGTCAAAGCAATCTCAAAAGTTTAGAAGACAAACGAATGACATTTGAGGTTGTCGGTGTACGATAAAGTAGTCTGTGGCGATAATCGGATACTCGTTAAAAAAGTTTTAATAATTGTTATTTGGGGCTGAAATCGAATAAAATAACTTCTTAAGTGACTCCTTAAACGTGGTATAAAAACTCGAAAAAAAAGACACACGACCCGATATAGCCTCTCGAACGGCTCAAAATGAAGTGTATAATACACGGTTTTTGGGATATCAGGATCCCAGAACAAAAATGTCCGTAACTCCCACAGACATTTTTTCGTGTCTGTCAAAGCGGCCTCAAAAGTTTTGAAGACCAAAGGATGAAATTTGAGGCTGTCGGTGTATGATAAACCAGTCTCGGCCGATAATCGGATACTCGTTAAAAATGTTTTAATACTTGTTATTTGGGGCTGAAATCGAATAAAATAACTTCTTAAGTGACCCCTTAAACGTGGCATAAAAACTGGGAGAAAAAGAAACACGACCCGATACAGCCTCCTGAACGGCTCAAAATAAAGTGTATAATGCACGGTTTTCGGGATATCAAGGTTTTGGAACAAAAATGTCCGTAAATACCACAGACAGTTTATCTTGTCTGTGAAAGCGGCCTCAAAAGTTTTGAAGACCAACGGATGACATTTGAGGCAGTCGATGTACGATAAACCATTCTGTGGCGATAATCGGATACTTGTTAAAAAGGTTTTAATACTTGTTATTTGGGGCTGAAATCGAATAAAATAACTTCTTATGTGATCCTTAAACGTGGTATAAAAACTCGGATAAAAAGAAACACGACCCGATACAGCCTCCTGAACGGCTCAAAATGAAGTGTATAATACACGGTTTTCGGGATATCAGGGTCCCGGAACAAAAATGTCCGTAAATCCCACAGACAGTTTCTCTTGTTAGTCAAAGCAGCCTCAAAAGTTTTTGTTCCGGGTGTAATTCCGGAGCAGGATTTGTGACCACGTAAGCTTGATGAATGACGTCTTTTTGCTTGTCTCTTCCTTTCGGTCTCTCCTGTAAAGATGAACAAACTGAGGGCTCGGCTTGGTACCGAGCGTACTCACTCCGACGCTGAAGTCAGTAAACTTAAAGAGATTAAGTTGTGTGTTAACTTGGCAAAGTATATTGTAGAGAGATAAGGGAGTTTATACCAGATTTTCGGTTAGTTTTTGGGATCCTTTTCTCAATGAGAGAAGTGGAGTATTTATAGATTTTCACCTTTTGTCACGTAGTATTTATAGACTTTCAGCAGGTGGAAAGACTGTTCTACCCTCGGCCGAGGGACCCATGGCAGGCCGGCTGGCCTGGTTGACTCCATGCCGAGGGGACTGGATGTGAGTACGCGGATATGCCTCTCGGCCGGCTAGTTGCCGAGACCGAGACCCAAGTGACAGGCTGACAGGCTTTGTCGGTTAGGCTGTCTAATACGTTGACTTGCTGTCTTTTATCTTTGACCTTGCTCAATGTGTTGACTTTGTAAGCGGGTGCAGAATATGCCCCATCAATTTGCCCCCAGCGTAGTCTATGTCGTGGTATGGACCTTCGATGAGTGTTGAGCGTATTCTGCGCATGTTGAGCTTCTTCCTCGGCTTCGTCTTCCTCGTCTTGGTTCTGTCCAGGCCGTACCATATCCCCCCTCCACATGGTTGTGTAATGGACACCCAATGTGGGAAAGAAAAATGGCGCTGGCCGAGACCAAGGTTGAGAGTGCCGTGTGCTTTTGATTGCCCCCGGCCGGTGCTGCCAAGCTTGGTTGATCAGCTGGCCATTAGCAAGTAGGTACCAAGGAGCGTGTCGAAGAAGATTTGTTACTGTATGTCGATTGACATTCCGTGGCTGCATGCTCGACACGTGGCTTGGTGCTGATTGGTGGACGCTTCATGGGCTTTGCTCTGATTGGTCCACTGAATGGGTTTTGCTCTATAAATAGAGCAGTTATCCCCTCATTTTGGCCATCAAACTTCATTTTCTCAAAAAATTTCCTCTCTCTTAGCTTTTTCGAAGAAATTTCTCTCTAGTCTTCAAAGCGTGTTACTCGGCGTAACACTTTCTTCCAAGGTAAACAAACAAATTTTTTCCCAACTTTTTACTTGTTTAAATAATTGTTGTCACCATGTCTTCTGCTGATGCTATGCCTAGTACCTCTGCGCCGGGGGGCGAACCGTCGCATCCTGATGAGCAGGAGCCACTGGTTGTCACCCCGATAGGGTTCGGGGGCCCCAAGTCTCCTTCTCCTGAAATTGAGGAGAAATTTTTGGAGGGTTTCGATGATGATGATGATGAAGAGACCCAATCCGACTCAGAGAGGCCGCGAGAGAGGCCGCGTTATTCGTGGCACGGCGAAGCCTGCTCGATCAATCCTGATCGTGTTTGGACGAATAAGTTCGCTAGTTGTTCCGGTCCTGACCTTTTTTAAGAACATTACTCCTTCGGTGGGGGGTATAGAATCGTTATCCCTGGGGGTATACTCCAGATGTCTGATGTACCAACGGATGAAATTTGAGGCTGTCGGTATACAATAAACCAGTCTCGGGCGATAATCGGATACTCGTTAAAAATGTTTTAATACGTGTTATTTGGGGCTGAAATCGAATAAAATAACTTCTTAAGCAACCCCTTAAACGTGGTATAAAAACTGAGAGAAAAAGGAACATGACCCGATATAGCCTCCTGAACGGCTCATAATGAAGTGTATAATACACGGTTTTCGGGATATCAGGGTCCCGTAACAAAAATGTCCGTAAATCCCACAGAGAGTTTCTCGTGTCGGTCAAAGCAGCCTCAAAACTTTTGAAGACCAATGGATGACATTTGAGGCTGTCGGTGTACGATAAACCAGTCTTGAGCGATAATCGGATAATCGTTAAAAATGTTTTAATATTTTTTATTTGGACTGAAATCGAATAAGGTAACTTCTAAAGCGACATCGTAAACGTGGTAAAAAAACGAGATATAAAGAAACATGACCCGATACTGCCTCCCGAACGGATTAAAATGGAGTGTATAAAACACGGTTTTGGGGATATCAGGGTCCCGGAACAAAAATGTTGTAAATGACATGGAAAATTTCTCGAGTTAGTCAAAGCGGCCTCAAAAGTTTTGAAGACCCACGAATGACATTTGAGGTTGTCAGTGTACGATAAACCAGTCTCGGGCGATAATCGGATACTCGTTTAAAATGTTTTAATACTTGTTATTTTGGGCTGAAATTGAATAAGCTAACTTATTAAGCGACCCCTAAACATGGTATAAAAACTGGGATAAAAAGAAACGCGACACGATACTGCCTCCCGAACGGCTCAAAATGGAGTATATAATACACGGTTATTAGGATATCAGGGTCCTGGAATAAAAATATCCGTAAATCCCACGGACAGTTTTTCGTGTCAGTCAAAGCGGCCTCAATAGTTTTGAAGACCAACGGATGACATTTGAGGCTGTCGGTGTACTATAAACCAGTCTCGGGCAATAATCGGATAATCGTTAAAAATGCTTTAATACTTGTTATTTTGGGCTGAAATTGAATAAGGTAACTTTTAAAGCGACACCGTAAACGTGGTAAAAAAAACCGTGATAAAAAGAAACACGATCCGATAAGTCCTCCCGAACGGCTCAAAATGAAGTGTATAATACACGATTTTCTTGATTTCAGGGTACGGGAACAAAAATGTCCTTAAATGACGCGGAAAATTTCTCAGGTCAGTCAAAGCGGCCTCAAAAGTTTTGAAGACCAACGGATGACATTTGAGGATGTCGGTGTACGATAAACCAGTCTCGGGCGATAATCGGATACTCGTTAAAAATGTTTTACTTCTTGTTATTGTGGACAGCGGGCCGCCCACGGGGGCGCTTGGTGAGAAACGAGGGACAAGCGTTTGCATTTTGTAAGGAGTCGCCACCAATTTTTATGGGAAATTGGAACCGTTCGAATACCTCATGTCATGTCAAGACATAAAGTAGTGACATGAACACTAAGCAATCGTTACCCTTAGCATTCTATGTCTAGAATGACTCTCGTGGATGCCAATGAACACGGGTGCTCACGGAGATCCGGGAGTAAGGGGTGAGGGCACGTAGGAAGCTCTTTTGATCGAACACCTAATCCCGCCCGCCTCGATAGCGGCCTCTACTAATGATTAGGGAAGTTGTCTATACTTGATATACCGTCGGCTATATGCATGCAATGCAACATCCATAAATTAATCCTAGCATGTGAGAATTAATACTAAGTCGGTTGACACGTAATTAGCATACAATTTGGTCGAAGTAGGATTTAAATTCAATTACATGTGAAAAACATACGAATGAATAAAAGAAATACAATAACTATAAATTACAATAAAATTACATTAATTACATTGGGATAGGCGATTTATGTCGAAAATACCTTTAAAACGGATAATTTGAGAAAAAGAATAAGAGAATAAAAATTAGGAAATTAACGAACAGGAATCAGGGCGATAACACGATTAATAGTAGATTAATACGTAAACTAAATAACTAGGTCAAGGCAAAGAACGGAGTTCGTGAGACAGAAATCATCCGAACAGCGCAGCAGAAATCGCGCCCTGGAAGAGGCGCAGCAGCTTCGCGGCCTGATTCTTTGGGTGAGTTCGCCGTTACAGGTTTAATCGCAAATCGTTAATGTCAATTGATGATTTTAATGGTGGATTCATGATATTTACTCGGATGAAAGTGATTTAATGTATTAATTACATGTGAATGATGGTCATAAAACAGTAAACATGAGCAAGACGGAATTAAACGGATAAATTATGTGAAGGGACGATGCTAATGAATGATTAATTAGTGACATCGGTGAATGGAACAAACTAAACAATTAATTAGACTAAACACGATGAATGATGACGAATATGGATGCAAATATATCAATGACGAATCCCAGAAACCCAATATGAACAGATTGAACTTCTAAAATCCGGGTTTGAATATTAATGACGAAAACCCGTAAATATTGATTATTTAGGATTTAAGTCGGAACAATGATGAATTAAACATGTTAATGATGAGTGAATAATATACATATGAAATTATTAATGATGATGTGAACGAATCAACGGAAAACAATTGAAAGCAAATATAAACGAAAGACGAATTACAGAGGACGAAGAAGAAGAAAAGAAGCGAGAATCTGCGGCCCACGAAGAGGCGCAGCAGAATCGCGCTCCTTCAAGAGGCGCAGCAGTTGCTGCGTCTTTTCTCGACGTCTGTCTACTGGAAATCCGCAAAGACAGGTTTTAAAGCACGGTTTTAGAAATCGGTTTTAATGGTGTTTTCGACATAAATCTTACAATGATGATACGATAAACAAAATACAATAAATAAATAAGGATTATACACCCTCAGACTTACATGTTGACGGAACGAGATGAACTAAGATATCGACTAGTGAATGCTCGACGCGAATGCAAAGAGAGAGTGCCCTCGTAAGAGGAAAACGATTAATTAGTTAGATTGATTGAGTGTAGTTGGTCAAATTGGTCGGTCATGCAACGGAGAGGCTGGTACCCGGAAAGATCCGAGCTTACGTGGTCGGAAGTCCAAGCACGTAGGCGCCAAATAGTAAGAACGAAGTCTAGAATGCAAAGGGAGAAGAGAAGGGCGGACACTCGCGTGAGAAATATGAGGAACGAAGGCTCCTATTTATACTAATCACGTGAAGGAATAGGGTTTCGGAGACTCTTTAGAAGTGAATCTCGAAAAGATATAAAAAAGATACGTAAATCATGCAAAGAAGGGCCTGGGAAAAGGCGCAGCAGCCACTGCGTCCTTTGGAAGAGGCGCAGACTGCCTGCTTGCTGTCTTTCCCGGAGGTTTCCTCCTGCTGAAGAAAGATTTCCGTGTTTGAGTTATGGTAGGACGGAAATAATTCGGTTATCTTTTGAATATTACGGGATATTATTTGCCAAAAGATAAAATTTGTGAAATATGGAATAGAAATATCCGGAACATTCCAGAACATTCGACTCGGGATTTAACAAACATCGAAAAATGGAGACGGTTTTTGACCCGGACTCAAATGTACTCTAATTACGCCAAAACGACCGTGACGTAACGTAGATGACAACTAAGAGGTCGACATTTATATTTGAGCAAACACTTGACGATAATCTTACGAACCGTCACAAATCGTTCCGCGAATCAAACATGCGGCCCAATCATCACCGGGTGGTTTGCGGAGGTGCGAAACAAGGTGTCTCTGAGCCCCCACTTTGACCGAGGCTTGGACAAGGCGAAAGTCAAAGTATAGCCATCAGTCAATCAAGATTACAACCTGATGACTATGGCGACGCGAGGCGGCTCAAGGGGTCTGAACCAAGGACCTGTCGTCGGGAACAATTTAGAGTCTGTCGACTATCGGGGAGGGTCGTTTAAAGTCCATTAGACTACGTAAGGAGGCTCGCCAGCCATAAGAAGAGACCATACCTGGGACTTCTTCTCGAGATGCTTTCGGAGGTGCATAGGAGCTAAGGTTTGAGCTTGGGAGCTAAGGGTAAGACCTAAAAGTTATAAGGATTGTGCTAGGGTGTGGGACCCTAAAGGAAAGCATTGACGGGAAGGAGGCCAAATATGAGTTTCGACCTAAAGGTTTGGGTATAGGAACTTCTGGAGAACGACACCCTGTCGGACTCCGCGGGGAAACAAGAAATATTGAAAGCAGCAGGACGTCGGTAGAAACTGCTGGGGGAAACCCGCTTGCGTTGGTCTCAAGCGAACTCTTGTAAAACTTGGGGTTGAATCTGCTTGCGTTGGTCTCAAGCGAACTCTTGTTGGGGAATATATTGACGAGTAGGAACACCTTGATCGTCGCGAAAGGAATCTTGAGTGAGCAGTACTGCAAAATACTACTGTGCTGGGCAAAATAAATTGAGCAATACTGCAAAATACTGCTGCGCGGGATAAAATGAATCTGGACAATACTGCAAAATACTGTCGCGCTGGATAAAATGCGGACCGAAACGAAAGAAAATCGTCGAAACGGACCAAAAGGATATAATAGCGTTGAGGAAGAGGCGCACCAAAGATGGGCCCACAAATAACGAACTCATAACGAATTTTCGAAAATTCGTATGGAGGGAACAAAAGGAAGAGGCGCAGCAAGAGCTGCGTCTCTTGGAAGAGGCGCAGCGCCTGCTGCGTCTTTTCCCCAATTTGGCAATTTCCGCGTAAAAACGCGAAATCAGAAGGTTTATGTTTCATTATTTCGAAACTCAATTCCTTCAATTTCTCTCTCAAATCTTTACCATTTTCGTCAAGGTTGGATTCAAAAGCTTGCTTTAAATATGACTAATCGAGGTATGTGTCTCAATCTTGCATTAACCATCCGTATTTGTCGAATTTCGAGCCGCAAGAACTAGGGTTTTCGACCCTTTGGATCGAAAATTTGGGGCTTTTCCCCCAAATGGATTTGCTTTGCCAAATTGATGTTAGAAATGGATAGTAGGCAATGTTAGGAACATAACCATGTATTTACTTTGAATTTTCGTCGAGTTTTGAGCCCTTGAGCGAATTTTGAGACGGTTTCACAGCTGAACCGTAAATTGCTTCGAAAATAGCCTTAGGATGGTCCATTGGCGATGAAACTTGATATTTGGAATCCTTGGATGATGGGTAAACTTCCTGTCATCTCGAAATTTTGGTTTGTGACAACTTTTTCAGGGCACCTTTCTAGGGCATAATCGTTGTTATAACGAAATGTTTGCATTAAATTTTCGACTCAAACCCGGGACCAGGCTTTGACTTGGACTTGACTTGACCCAATTTATCACATGAGTGATCGGGTTGGCGGAATATGACCAAAGATGGCCAGAAAGGACGCTTTCGTGGCTCCGGAGGCTCGAAAACTTAACAAAGGCTCGCCGTCATGTGACGCGGCCTAAATTTACTTCAACGTTGCAGGTGATGAGGCTTCCACTTCCGGGAGGACTCCCATGGAGGTAGACGCCAGTGTGGTTGAGGAGGCTTTGGAGCAGGCTTTCATCGACGCGGTGATGGCCACTGGAGACGAGGCACACGAGGAGGCGGAGGAGGAGGAGGCCCCGAGACGGGCCAACGTCAGGCGCGGAGGTCGTCAGCTGAGGGGAGCTCCCGCGTGGGCTGAGACTTGGGAGAGTAGGCACCTCGTGTGGGCTGCAGAGGGTCACCTGTCACAGGACGGTGAAGAGCTTGGTAAATAAGAATTCACTACTCCTCACCCATTCTCTTTCATCCTTTTTATCCAAACTTCTTGCAAATCTCGTTCAAAACTAAAGATAGCTTTGTTTCAAATCATTATAGGAGGCCGAGAACATCAGGTCGTTCTCAGGTTACACGACAGCGATGGAGCACTACGAGCGGTCTGTCTCGGAGGAGAGAGGCCATGATCGAGCGCGGAGCGTTTGGTCCTCTCGGTTCGGGTTTGGAGGGATATCGTGAAGAGGAAGGCTCGGGCTAACCTTAGCCTGGTCCGTGCTTTCTTGGATCGGTTCTGGGATACGACTTCCACGTTTCACTTGCCTTTTGGTGAGGTGGGAGTCACTCTGGGGGACTACGGCATGATTTCGGTCCGCCGTGCGGGGACCGAGGAGATGGTGTGGCCGGAGACCCCATGAGAGCGGATTCGGCCGAGGCGAGGAGGTTGATCGGCCGAACCTGTCGCCGAGGGTCATTGCGATCTTAGGGCTTGGTACCCAGCACCTATGTCCGAGATTACTTTGTGGGGAAGATCCCGGAGCTGGTGACGATTGATGGGAGGGAGACTGCTCCTCCTCCTTGTACAGCTGAGCAGAGAGCTCGTCTGTGGCTTTGGTGGTTCTTGTCTTCGATTTACCTCGGAGACAAGGGCGAGAGGCTATCAACGAAGCTTCTTCCCTTTCTTGCTGACCTGAGTTCCCTAGGACGTTGGGACTGGGTCACAGCTGGTTTTGCGGTCCTCATCCGCTTCATGAGGGCCATGGTTCGTCCGGAGTTGATGGAGAAGGGGACTTCTCCTGGCGCTGTCGGACCTGGACTACTGTTGGAGGTATGAACCTTCCCTTAGACCGAAATAAATTCTTTTCTTTGTCGAATCACGAAAGATCGTTATTGATTATTCTGTTTATAGGCATGGGTGTACTCTTACTTCCCGAGTCTCGCGCCGAAGAGGACAGAGCCGCTGGAGAAGGCCTATCCCGTGGTGAGGGATTGGGTGATGTGTCGGACGAAAAGCAAGCGCTCTTCTCACAATGTCTACCGGCGGGATGTGAACGCCCTTCAGCTGAGTAGCGTGAGTATCCCACTTGTATTTATATCTCTTGTACTCTGCTTTCTTTTGACCCTAGGAATGATCTTTGCCTTATATTGTCGCAGATGGGGGTGCCTGCACCTTGGGCGGAGTACGCCGAGCGCCTCCTTTCGTCGCTGAGGTCCTTCGACCTAGGAGTCCGAGTCGGCTGTTGTTGTGGACGTCGATGGGTCCTGTGTGGTATCTGGGCGAGCGTTTGGCTCGTCAGTGCTCTCGGGGCGCGTTGACGGTTCCCATTGACCCTCCGAGGACGATGTTCAGGGAGCCTATTGAGGCTGAGAGGGAGGCGGACTGGGCCGGGTGCCGATGGCGGCGACCTTCTTCTGCCTGGCGAGGACTACTCGGCGTTCCTTTACGGGAGGTTGGCGTACTGGCCAGTAGTGGTGAGCATCCTTTACTTTCCTTGATTTGATTTCGAGAGTTACGATGAAAGATCATCGATTAATGAGAGCTTATTTGTCTTCGCAGGAGGTCGAGGCGGCGGGCGTCGAGCCCCCAGTGTACCCCGAGACTCTTGAGTACACTGACGCGACCGGGAGGACGACGATCTCCGAGTTGCGTGACTTTGACGTGGCTGTGACGGATGCTGGCTTAGACGACTGGCAGCATCTGATTCGGAGGGTGAGCCTCCACCTTATGTACCTTTCGTGTAAGAACACATTTGATTGAACTTGTTCAATTTACTGAGAATTTTCCTTTTGAAATGCAGGTCGCGCCATCTCGGTTTGTGGCACTATGGAGGGTGGCCAACCGGCTACGAGCTACCCCCATCGAGGCACTCGTCGGTGGTCGAGGTCGTCAGGTACGAACCTCGTTTGCTTTCTTTTGATTTTTTGATTTTCAGTTTTGTTTGAGTTGATTGACATGAGCCAATTTTGTTGTGTACAGGGTGACCGCGAGCTGGAGCGAGAGTTGGCCCAGTCTCGGGAGGAGACGGCTCGCTTGTCGAGGGAGCTCGAGTTTCGGGATGCCGAGATTGCTGCCCTTATGGCGAGGGTTGCTGAGTTGGAGGGTGTCCATCAGTAGTTTGGCATCTGATTTGTAGACTTGTACATCTGATTTTGAACGTTTTTTGGACTTGTTTGGGGCGCAAGCCCCCAGTTTGCTTGGACTTTGGATTTGGTTCGGGGCGCAAGCCCCCAGTTTGTTTGTACATTTGTATATATGATGGTCTGCGTGCCTTTGCTGCTGGGTTGTGTTGCTTGTACCTGCAGGTTAATTCTTGGACAGGTTTGGTAGACAACGGTTTACGCCGTCATGCTGCCGAAATTTACATGGAAATCACGTAAAACATACATTTTATACACATATGGCCTTAATTGGCGCAAAAGGAGACTCAAAAGTATACAAAAGGTGCAAAAAATGCAAAAAGCAAAAAATTTTGTCAGAAATGACCGGACGGTAGGGAGGGTTACCCCCTAAAAAAAGAAAAAAATAGAAATCTGTAAGTGTAGAAATGAAAATGTTGAAATGAAAACAAAAGAGAATTTATTTCCTAAAAAATGAAATTAAAATGAAACTTATAAAATTTCATTAAAATGTTAAAATGAAATTTTATTTCCTAAGAATAATTAAAATAAAAAAAGAATTAAGTGTGATGAAAATGGCGAAGGTGTCGATGTCTCCTCGAAATGCGTGCCCGCAAAAATTAGGAAGTTGGAAACATGGTAAACTGCTCGTATTTACCAAAACAAAATCCCGTAGGAATAGGAAATTATTCGTTATAGAGTTAGGAAAGATCCAAACGCGGAAATCACAGGAGATGAGCCTGGGGAAGAGGCGCAGATGAGTCACAAGAGCTTTGAATAGGCGCAGCAGAGTCACGCTGTTCCCAAGTTTGTTTTTCCTGGCGGATTTTGGAAATAGCAATTAGTATAAATAGCAGCGTCGACGAAGCTTTAAGTCATATAATTCTTCCGTCTCTTCTCCGTTAATCTCATAAAAACTCCCAAAATAAATTTTCAAGAGAAAATTTGTCATCATGAACACTTTGGAGATCCGCTTGAAGGAATGGACTAATGAATTTTCGAATGTTGAGAAGCACGATATGGGTGCTCAAAACCTTGGGTCCTTATTGAGTTTGAAACTCATTAAGGTGGTAAAACCGTTCTTGGATGCTTGCCTTGACTACTGGGACCCAAATTGTCATGTTTTCGCGTTCCCAGGTGGTGATATTTGTCCTTTTCCGGAGGAGATTGCTGCTATTGGTGGGTGGGATCCTGAGCATTTACCCGCTATTCCTTCCACTTCACAAGGGTATAAGACCAAATTCAGAGACTTGCTTGGATTGACTAGGCTCGAGGTTGATCGCTTGGTTACCCCGAAAGGCGTGAGAATGCTTTGGACATCGTAGACCGATTCATCAACGTGCCGACCCCACGCTCTTATGTTGCCGGAGGAGAGCCTTTGGCTTCGTTTGCTGCATGTATATGTCTTTCATGGGCATGTTGATGAAGATTTGCGAGGTGATCCTCGTCTTTTGGGTCTTATCGAGCAAATGGAGCTGCGCAGGAGCCCAGCTTGCTTGTGTTTAGGGGAGATTATCTTGGGTTTGGACAATAGGAAATCCAACCGCGATCTTCCATTTTTGGGGAGTCCCGTCATCTTACAGGTAAAAGGCACCCTTTCTCTTTTTTTTTTTTTTTTTTTTTTTTTTTTTTTTTTTTTTGTTTTTTTTTTTTTTTTTTTTTTTTTTTGGTTTTTTTTTTTTTTTTTTTTTTTTTTTTGGTTTTTTCGTTTTTTTTTTTTTTTTTGGTGTCTAATACCTGCTTTTGGTAGGTTTGGCTTATGGAACGGCTCCGACTGCTCGAGCCACCAGTTCAGGCACTTTCGTATCATTCCCGTATGATTGCGATGAGGACGCGGTTGTACATGGTGGACTTCACCCGGTCCTGATTATTGGAAGAACAAGTTGAAGAACGATGATGGCCCGTTGATTAGGTGGGTCGTACCGTGGTGGCATCTCAAGTCCGTCACTGGAGTGTCTTCTTTGGATCCTACTAGGTCCGTGCGCATTCCGGGATTGGAGTTCATGGTATGCATCTTTCCGGAGAGATTGATGAGGCGATTGGGCTGAAACAGACTATCCCGAGGCTTGATACTGTTCCGCAGATCGCCGTAGCGCTTACCACCGAGAGCCGAAGAGAGTGGGCTATCAAATGGGCCCAAAGGAATATGTGGTTCTTGAGCTTCTCCGCCAATGCTTTGTGGGTGTCGGATTCCTATCTGAGGTGGAGAGAGGCTGCAACTTCGGAAGAACGCGAGAGACTGAGGAAACGCGAGCCTGTCGACTACAAGGTGCGCGAGGGAGAGAAAGAGAAGGAGAAGCATCCGACGAAGGAGAAGAAGAAGCTGGATTTCGGTCATTCATCCTTCAAAGAAATCAAAGACTACTTCTGTTGCGGAAATGGTGGTTGGCAAGAATGGAAGAGTCAGGCCTCGAGAAAGACCGTTGGTGATTAGGTCTGAAGTGGTGCAAGAGCGCCCAGCTCGAGGTCGTGACAAGAAATATGACAAGAATGACAAGGGCAAGGGAAAGATGGAGGAATAGCCCGAGTCCTTATTTATTATTTGGTTATTATTATTATTGTCGTAATAAAAAGGAGGGATTTTTAGAATCCTAGCCTATTCTATTTTTTATTATGCAACGTACTATTATTATTAGAAAATGAATGGAATAAAAAAGGTTGAATGGTTAAGAAACCGCTGTGATTTTCTTTTATTATTCTTGTCGAATTTCAAATGCAATGCAAATGTCCTTCTATTTACATTTTAGGTATATTGGGTTGAATCCGGTGAAGGATTGCCTACGTATTCACTTAAAAAGCGAAATCAAACCCTTGCGCGTAGTTCGAGTAAATGTAAAAGAATAATTGTTCGAAGCAAGAGCTTGTAATGAACATAGAAAATAAGCATGAGCTTTTGTTCTCAAGGTGCGAATTTAGTTTATTTGATGATATGAGGATGACAATCTTGTCAAGATGCAAGAGCATGGTGACACTTAGCTTATTTCAAACTGGCTTGGGGGGGCGTTTATTTAGTGCCACAAGAGCGACACATGGGTTTACGCGAGGCGCGTTTTTGTCCTATTCTAGGCATAGTATCGTTTCAGTTGGTCAAGGTTTGTGGGGTTCGAAAACTCATTCCCATCTAGGTCTGTGATTCTAACCGCACCTCCTGGAAGTATGGTTTTGACTAGGTATGGTCCGGCCCAATTAGGTTTGAATTTTCCCCTTGGGTCGACGGGTAGAAGAGCTCTAACCGATTTGAGTACTAAATCTCCTTCTTTGATGTTTCTTGGCCTAACTCTTTTGTTGAAAGCTCGTTTGATACGTGCTTGATATGTTTGGACATTATGCAAGGCGCGTAGCCTACGTTCATCCAGGAGGATGAGTTCTTCATATCTATCCCTCTTCCAATCGGCCAGGGGATTTGACTTTCGAGTAGAATACGTAAGGATGGTATTTCTAGCTCGACTGGTTGTACGGCCTCCATGCCGTAGGTCAAATAGAAAGGAGTAGCCCCAGTAGGCGTCCTTACTGATGTACGATATCCCCATAAAGCAAAGGGTATCTTGCTTGGCCAATCTCTATAGTTGTCGGTCATTTGAGAATTGTGACAACGTTCTTGTTTGCCGCCTCCACCGCGCCGTTAGTCTGTGGTCTATAGGGCGAAGAGTGGTGATGCTTGATCTTGTATTTGGCTAGCAATTGTTCGGTTTCAGCTTGGAAGTGTGACCCATTATCGCTGATGATCTCATGTGGGCAACCATATCGACAGATGATGTTGTTCTGTATGAATTTTGCCACATTTTTAGCCGTAAGAGCGGTGTAAGAAGCTGCTTCTACCCACTTGGTGAAATAGTCAATTGCTACTAGAATGAAACAAAGTGACCTCCTGTTCCTACCGGGGTTATCTTCCCGATTATGTCAATTCCCCATGCGGAAAATGGCCAAGGAGATGTCATCGTGTATAGCAACGAGGGAGGTACGTGTTGTACATTCCCGAAGATTTGGCAATTGTGGCAGTGTCTCACGTATTTAATGCAATCGGATTCCATTGTGGTCCAATAATACCCTAAACGTGTGATTTTCTTTGCCATCATGGGCCCACTCATGTGAGGACCGCATTCTCCATCGTGGACTTCTTCCATCACCTTTCGTGCCTGAATGATCAAGGCAACGTAGGACTACACCAAGAGGTGTTCTTTTGTATAATTCTCCTTGCATCAGGATGTATTGGGAAGCTAGTAGGCGTATAGCACGTTGTCCCCTTTTATCCATATCCGGTGGATAGGTACCATTAAGCTTGAAATCCAGGATCGCTTGGAACCAGGGTTCCTGTGTGATTTCTTCTTCATCGGTGATTTGATGGACATAAGCCGGTTCTGATCGTCGTTCGATACACAAAGGCATTTCTACCATATGATCTGGCATATTTATCAAAGATGCGAGTTTCGCAAGAGCGTCTGCAAATTGATTTTCCTCTCGAGGTAGGTGTAAGTAGGTTACGTGATCAAAGAATTGAGCCACTTGGTCAATCCTAGCTTGATAGGGTGCGAGGCTTTCGCTCGGATTTTCCAGACCCCGTAACTTGATTGATAATTAGTGATGAATCCCCATGTACTCGGAGGTTTTTGATGCCTAAGCTTACTGCTGCTTGAAGTCCAATGAGACAAGCTTCATACTCTGCAGCGTTGTTTGTCACCTCGAAGTCGAGTTTGACAGCGATTGGTGTATGCTCACCTTCAGGAGAAATGAGCAACACTCCTATTCCGAATCCTCTTAAATTTGATGCCCCATCAAAGTATAGATCCCACGAGTCTACGTCTGTTTGGAGTATATCCTCGTCGGGAAATGACCAAGTGTCTATGGTTTGCGCGTCGTGGATAGGATTTTCTGCGAAGAATTCGGCGACGGCGCGACCTTTTATGACTTTTAGTGGCACATATTTGAGGTCGAATTCTGAGAGCATCAGAGTCCATCTTGCAAGACGTCCGTTGAGGACGGGTTTCTCGAAGAGGTATTTGACTGGATCCATTTTGGAATATATCTTGACGGAGTAGCTAAGCATGTAGTGACGTAGCTTCTTCGTTGCCCACACAAGAGCGAGGCATGTCTTTTCGAGTTGCGAGTACTTGCACTCATATTCCAAGAACTTCTTACTTAGATAGTAAATAGCTCTTTCTTCACTTCCTACGGTTTGAGCTAGCATGGCACCCATGGCAGTTTCAGTTACTGTGAGATACAAACCAAGAGGTTGATCTCGTTGTGGTGGCATGAGCACTGGTGGTTTAGCTAATATCTCCTTGATTCGGTCAAACGCCTTTTGACAATCATCATCCCACATGGTGTGGTCTGTTTTCTTGAGTTTCTTGAAGATAGGCTCGCAAATCATGGTAAGTTTCGATATGAATCGGCTTATGTATTGCACCTTTCCCAGGAATCCTCTGACTTCTTTTTCTGTTTGAGGTTGTGGCATTTCGATCAGAGCTTTGATTTTTGAGGGATCTATTTCTATACCGCGTTGGCTAACGACGTATCCCAGGAGTTTTCCGGATGTTACCCCAAATGTGCATTTCTGAGGATTGAGTCTCAGGTTGTACTTTCGTAGCCTTGCGAAGAACTTGCGAAGGTTTGCAATGTGTCCCTCTCTTTCCTTGGATTTGACGATCATATCATCTACATATACCTCAACTTCTTTGTGCATCATGTCATGTAGGAGTGTAGTTGCGGTGCGTTGGTATGTAGCTCCGGCATTGATCAATCCGAATGGCATTACTGTATAGCAATAGGTTCCCCATTGGGTGACGAAAGCCGTCTTGTGCATATCTTCCATGGCCATCTTAATTTGGTTATAACCCGCACACCCATCCATGAAGGATAGTAATGCGTGGTCTGCAGTATTGTCCACCAATATGTCAATGTGAGGTAGAGGGAAGTCATCTTTCGGACTCGCTTTGTTTAAGTCCCTGAAGTCAACACAAACACGGATTCTCCCATCCTTTTTGGGTACGGGTACTATGTTGGCTACCCAGTCAGAGTACTCGGAAACTTTGATGAACCCGGCTTTGAATTGCTTATCAACTTCTTCCTTAATCTTTAGAGCCCATTCTGTTCTCATTCGTCGAAGCTTCGTTTCACGTGCTTGAAACCCGCTTGATCGGAATCCTATGTTCGGCGATATCCCCGTCGATCCTGGCATGTCTTTGTAGGACCAAGCGAAAACGTCTTTGAATTCATTTAGGAGGTCTATGAAATCGGCCATTTCGGTAGAGCTCAAGGTAGTCCCTATCCTAAGTTCTTTGGGTTCTAATTCGGTTCCTACGTTGATGGGTTCGGTGTCTTCTATTACTGGTCCCCCTTCCCCTTCCTGTAATATTTCTTTGGCTACGTAGGGAGGTATTTCGGTCAAGTCTGGGTCTTGGTCATCCTCAGTATCATCATAAACAGAATTGCACTCGAAAGAACACGAGAGAGTAAGCGAACCTGATTTATTCATATTAAGATTTGAGTAAAGTTGAAACAAAGAAGCCAACCGATCCATGGTCAGGTGGCGGCAAAGGAACGATGGTGGGGCATTCCCCGAACTACCGTGACTACTTGATGCTAGGCTAGGAGAAACGAAGGGAGTGGGGATGACAACAGGAGTAGACTCTCTAATGACTTCTCTAGACTCCGACTCTGACTCCGACTCCGACTCCGACTCGAACTCGTCGTCTTCTGGTTCTCCTTTGAACATCTCTCCTTCTCCAGTAGTGAGCTTGAAGAGCCTTCCTTGGTTGTTGGTCCATTTGATAGATTTTCTCCATCCTTTCTGCTGCTTTGTGTCGATTTCTGTGATCAACGCGGTGGGGTTGAAGCGATCGTCTTGAAGTATCATAGTAATGATCTCATCCTGCGCGGCCCTAATGAATCGGTCCTCTCCAAATAATAGGCTAACGGCTTGTTCGTCGAAGCAAGGTGCTTGACGGGTTTTGACGGTAGGAACCGTTTCGGGAGGAATGAAGTAGAAATCGTGAAAGATCTCGATTCCGGCTAACTTCCTCTCAAGATAATGCCAAGGTTCGGGAAACCCATGGAAGAGTTCTGAACTTCCTTCTTGAACGAAGTATCCATTTAAGGTGGGGAGATATGGCCTCATTTGGACTCCTACGTACTTGCGATTTTGGACTTGAGCGAGCATTTCGAGAACTTCTTCAGCTGTGGGTTTGTATCCTAACCCAAGTGGTATCCTTGTCGAGTTTCCTTTCTTGTATGGTGCAAAGGTGTTCTTCCGAACTGGGTTTAAAGGCATTCCAGGGAAGTATCCTTGATTCTTGAGTATGTGGATGACCACCAAGTTGGAGTAGGGATTATAGTACAAGGGTGCCAACTCACTTTCTATAACATTCACACTTTGGAAGCCCCCAAGTTCGTATATGGGATCCGCAAGGACTTGATTGTTTGATTGCTTCTCGATTATTGCCTTGATAGGTGACGAAGTGATCGTCACAACTTTGCCATTGAGTGGGATCTTGATCTTTTGGTGAAGGGTGGATGTTACCGCTTTGGAAGCGTGAATCCAAGGCCTTCCCAGAAGTATGTTGAATGAAGCTTCGATGTCCACTATTTGGAAGTTGACTTTTCGTTCGATAGGTCCCGTGGCTATGGTTAGGCTAGTAAGTCCAACCACTTTTCGTCGCGTACCGTCATATGCGCGTACACCTTGATTGGTGGGAGTCCAATCCGACTCTTTCATGCCTAGTTTATATGCCGTTTTGAGGGGTATGACGTTGACCAGCGAGCCATCATCTACCAAAGTCATTGGCACATTCTTCTTTAAACAAATGACAGTGATGTATAGAGCAAGGTTGTGACTAGCGCCAAAAGGTGGCAAGTCTTCATCTGAGAAAGTAATAGGATTACTTAACCTCGGTGATTCTTGGAAGACCAAGTTGACTACATCTTCGGGAGTAGAGTTATGCGCTACATTCAGTTTGGCCAAAGCTTGCAGTAAAGCTTGGCGATGCGGAAATGAGCTTGCCACTAGTTGCCAGACTGAAAGATCAGCCTTGGTTTTCTGTAATTGCTTGAGCAAATGATCAGTGGGGTCGTCTTCGTTGTCATTTGGTGTGATGACATTGGTTGGACCGTTTTGAGTGGTGCTTTGATATGGGCGACCCGAACGAGTTAGGTGATCCACATCTTGGTCTTTACCATTTTGGACTATTTCCTTGACCAAGGAGTTTTCAATGAGGTATTCGTCTTCATCGTCATCGGCCCAAACCCCATTGATTGCAGCTAGTTCCTTCATTCTCATGATATCACTTTCTAGTTGTATGATTTGATCAACTAGTTTATCAACCACGGCGACTACTTCTTGCATAGTAGCATTTTGAGAGAAGATCAATGGTACACGTTCTTTAGGCGTTGCATTGGGATCGCGTAAGGTCGTTACCATGTTTTCTAGTTCCCATACTTGTCTATCTATACTCCTTGCCCATGCGATGAAGTCGGAAATGGTAGGGGATATGCTAGAGTAGAGTCTTTCTTTCTCAATTGCGTGAATTTCATTTTCGGTGGGAGAAATGAGATGTGAGCAATCTAAGGTAGATTCGTCACTTGTAATCACTAGAACTCCAAGAGGATTCTGAGTGTTATTGGGCTTACCTCCTGGTGGAATTGGAAGTCGACCGTCTTCAATCATATCCTGAAGCACGTGTTTCAACTTGTAGCATTTTTCTGTGTCATGTCCTTTGCCCCTATGGTACTCACAGTAGGAATTTTCATCCCAGAATTTGGACTTCCTTTCAGGTTCGGGAGTAGGTCCAATGGGTTGGAGTTTACCTTGCTTCATTAGCCTTTTTAGAGCGTTGGAGTATGTGTCCCCAAGGTTTGTGAACTTCCTTGGTGGGCTAGTCTTCTTGGATGGCTCGAGAAGGTTAACTTCGTCGGTCTTGCTAGTAGAGCCGTATGAACGACTCGTGGACCCTTGATATCCTCGACCTACCGTTTTGGACAAGAGTCCCTTACGGATGTCATCTTCGATTCGTGTTCCTAGTACAGTTAAGTCCTTGAAGGTCTTGATGTTTTGATATCTCAAATGGTTGGCATATATGGGTTTGAGATTATCCACGAACTTTTCCACGAGGGTGGCCTCATCCGGGCGTTCAACTAGTTGAGTACTAGTCTTCCTCCACCTACTTAGGAAGTCGGTGAATCCTTCTTTGTCATTTTGGGTAAGAACCTCTAGAGTACGCATGTTGACTTGGATTTCGGCATTATCCGCGTACTGTTTCGAGAACTCGATCGCAGCGTCTTCCCAAGTAGCGACCTTTTTGTGATCTAAAGTGTAGAACCATTGCTTTGGGATGGTGTCAAGAGATGAAGGAAAGATCCTTAAGAACATCTCGGGTTTGATGCCTTTGATAGACATGTAGTCCTTGAAGGCGCGGATGTGGTTCAAAGGGTTCTCATGTCCTTTAAACTTAGGGATATCCGTCATGCTAAAGTTAGTGGGCAATTTGGAATTGACAGCTTCATACTTGCGATTGTTCTCCCTATAAATGTCATCCCCCTTTAGGTACATCAATTGCTCCTCTAGGTATTGGAGTCTTTTCTCACGGTTGTTCCTAGGGCGGGATTCTCATCTTTAGACTCGTCATCGGAAAATTGTAGTACTCCACCTTGAGGGGGAGGTAGCTTTCCCTCTACATCAAAGATACGGCCTTCGATAAGCTCAAGGCGGTCATAGGTTTGTTCTTGAGTGATTTGCATTTGGGTTATCGCGGCTAGGATTCGATCATTACTTTCTTGAATTTGCTGGAGGTTCGTTTCATCACTTGACCCAGGCATCTTGGAAACTGGATAAGAGATCGGCGACGAATCAAAACACGATCGACCATTCTATCACCCTTGCTAAAAGAGGAAAGATTTGACTTGTGAAGTGGATGTGTGCCACTTGTGTTGAGTGAGTTTTGAAGAAAGACAAGGTCTTTGAAAATGTGTGTCCTAGTCAACTGTAGTGTAGTTGTAGGAGTGGACTCGAAGTGAGGTTTTGAAATGGGCTTGTGGCCCGAATTTTGACTTGACAAACGGACAGAGTTTTGACCGGATTTTGCGCTAATTAAAGGCCTATTTTTCGAAATTCCTGTTTGAAAATGAAGATTTTGAATTTTTGAAAATTCGTCATGGTTTTGTTTAGAAGTGGTGATCACGTAAGGTTTACACATTTATACAAGCATTATAACGGGATGCTGAGTGCATTTAAAAGGGTTTTGGTTTAAAGGGTGGGTTGCCATACCGAACCATCAAACCCGAAGTCTGTGGAGAGGCTCGTGCCAAACAAGAGTAAGGCCGATTCCTAGTCCATTTCCTCAAGTAGTGAAGGCCCTTGATACAAACAAGAGTAAGCATCATGGTATGGATGACGTCAATCGCTATCCATCCTTAGGCCCAAATAAGAATTAGGACCGTTTAGACGGGACGATTGGTCGAATGGGTTGGGTTGGGCCTAGGAAGGCCGAATAAACGGTCTAGGAAGACCGAGTTATGAAAACCGACAATTGTCTTGTACAAACTTATTCCCTAACCTTGTTCAAGTTTCACCCTTGGCTACACGTAAGTGTATATCCCCAGCGGAGTCGCCAAACTGTGGACAGCGGGCCGCCCACGGGGGCGCTTGGTGAGAAACGAGGGACAAGCGTTTGCATTTTGTAAGGAGTCGCCACCAATTTTTATGGAAAATTGGAACCGTTCGAATACCTCATGTCATGTCAAGACATAAAGTAGTGACATGAACACTAAGCAATCGTTACCCTTAGCATTCTATGTCTAGAATGACTCTCGTGGATGCCAATGAACACGGGTGCTCACGGAGATCTGGAGTAAGGGGTGAGGGTACGTATTAGGAAGCTCTTTTGATCGAACACCTAATCCCGCCCGCCTCGATAGCGGCCTCTACTAATGATTAGGGAAGTTGTCTATACTTGATATACCGTCGGCTATATGCATGCAATGCAACATCCATAAATTAATCCTAGCATGTGAGAATTAATACTAAGTCGGTTGACACGTAATTAGCATACAATTTGGTCGAAGTAGGATTTAAATTCAATTACATGTGAAAAACATACGAATGAATAAAAGAAATACAATAACTATAAATTACAATAAAATTACATTAATTACATTGGGATAGGCGATTTATGTCGAAAATACCTTTAAAACGGATAATTTGAGAAAAAGAATAAGAGAATAAAAATTAGGAAATTAACGAACAGGAATCAGGGCGATAACACGATTAATAGTAGATTAATACGTAAACTAAATAACTAGGTCAAGGCAAAAGAACGGAGTTCGAGACGAAATCATCCTGAACAGCGCAGCGAAATCGCGCCCTGGAAGAGGCGCGGCGATTCTTGCGCGTCTCTGTTCCAAGGGTGAGTTCTCGGCCGTAAGTTTTAAATCGCAAATCGTTAATGTCAATTGATGATTTTAATGGTGGATTCATGATATTTACTCGGATGAAAGTGATTTAATGTATTAATTACATGTGAATGATGGTCATAAAACAGTAAACATGAGCAAGACGGAATTAAACGGATAAATTATGTGAAGGGACGATGCTAATGAATGATTAATTAGTGACATCGGTGAATGGAACAAACTAAACAATTAATTAGACTAAACACGATGAATGATGACGAATATGGATGCAAATATATCAATGACGAATCCCAGAAACCCAATATGAACAGATTGAACTTCTAAAATCCGGGTTTGAATATTAATGACGAAAAACCCGTAAATATTGATTATTTAGGATTTAAGTCGGAACAATGATGAATTAAACATGTTAATGATGAGTGAATAATATACATATAAAATTATTAATGATGATGTGAACGAATCAACGGAAAACAATTGAAAGCAAATATAAACGAAAGACGAATTACGAGAGGATTTAAGAAGAAGAAAAGAAGCGAGAATCATGGCCTCTCACGAAGAGGCGCAGCAGAATCGCGCTCCTTCGAAGAGGCGCGGCGATTCTTTGCGTCTTTTCTCGACGTCCTCTCACTCGGAAATCCGCAAAGACAGGTTTTAAAGCACGGTTTTAGAAATCGGTTTTAATGGTGTTTTCGACATAAATCTTACAATGATGATACGATAAACAAAATACAATAAATAAATAAGGATTATACACCCTCAGACTTACATGTTGACGGAACGAGATGAACTAAGATATCGACTAGTGAATGCTCGACGCGAATGCAAAGAGAGAGTGCCCTCGTAAGAGGAAAACGATTAATTAGTTAGATTGATTGAGTGTAGTTGGTCAAATTGGTCGGTCATGCAACGGAGAGGCTGGTACCCGGAAAGATCCGAGCTTACGTGGTCGGAAGTCCAAGCACGTAGGCGCCAAATAGTAAGAACGAAGTCTAGAATGCAAAGGGAGAAGAGAAGGGCGGACACTCGCGTGAGAAATATGAGGAACGAAGGCTCCTATTTATACTAATCACGTGAAGGAATAGGGTTTCGGAGACTCTTTAGAAGTGAATCTCGAAAAGATATAAAAAAGATACGTAAATCATGCAAAGAAGGGCCTGGGAAAAGGCGCAGCAGCCACTGCGTCCTTTGGAAGAGGCGCAGTACCTGCTGCGTCTGTTCCCATGAGGTTTCCTCCTGCTGAAGAAAGATTTCCGTGTTTGAGTTATGGTAGGACGGAAATAATTCGGTTATCTTTTGAATATTACGGGATATTATTTGCCAAAAGATAAAATTTGTGAAATATGGAATAGAAATATCCTACATTCCGAACATTCGACTCGGGATTTAACGACCATCGAAAAATGGAGACGGTTTTTGACCCGACTCGAATGTACTCTAATTACTGCCAAAACGACCGTATCAGGACGTAGATGACAACTAAGAGGTCGACATTTATATTTGAGCAAACACTTGACGATAATCTTACGAACTGTCACAAATCGTTCCGCGAATCAAACATGCGGCCCAATCATCACCGGGTGGTTTGCGGGAGGTGCAGAAACAAGGTGTCTACAGTTATTTGGGGCTTAAATCGAATAAGGTAACTTATTAAGCGACCCGCTAAACGTGGTATAAAAACTAGGATAAAAAGAAACACGACCCGATACTGCCTCCCAAACGGCTCAAAATGGAGTGTATAATACACGGTTTTCGGGTATGGTATTAGGCTATTAGTGAGACCATCAATCACCACTTTTAATTTGCTATTAATTCCAGCTTGATCGAATCGACGAGCTTCGAGCCAAGCCGACCCCACCCGAGCTGTAGCTCAGGTTGGCTCGATTACCCTAGGCCGCCTTACGCATCATTTGAAATAAAATAAAATTTAAAAACCCATGCTAATTAATTAACTTCACTAGTGTAGATCCCCGTGCTATAGCACGGTATTTTTTAGTTTTGTTTTAAAAAGAGGCATTCTCATTAAATTAATTGTATAAATTAACTGTACCTTTAATGTTATAATGTACTAATATAATCTTAGTAAGAGGTAGAAAATGAAAGTTTATTTATTTTTGTCTTAAACCATTTTTATATTACTTTACTATAAAAATTAACTCTATAATGTTATATCATTGCATGAAACTAATTTATGACATTAAATTACAATTAAGTGATGTAAAAATGTAATTTAATTAAAACGCATATAAACTTTATAAAAAAAACAGGTAAAAATAGTATACCACACACTTAAAAAGACAATTTACGAATAAGTAGATTAATATATTTTTTTTAATTAAAAAAATACATTAGGATTGTTATGTCCTTTAAAATATACAATATTTAGAGTGTAACTAATGAAGGATAATATAAAAAACAGATTTACGTAATTTTAAGGTGTAAGTGATGACAATAATTATGTTAAAGACTACATAAGAAGTATGTTTGCGTAATTTTAGAGTGTAACTGATAAAGAATAATATTTATGGAAATGAAAGTGATTGCTAATAAATTATGGATTTTAATAAAAAAAAGTCATAAATATGAATTTTATTTAAAAAATTAGAGTTTAATTATAAGAATATATTTACTGAAAAGATAATAATGTAATGAAAAAAAAAAATTTACTTGTTACCTTATTTAGCTAGATGCTTTTTGGAGGGAAAACTAAGAGAATTTTTATTCTCTTAGTAGTAGGGGGATTATGTATATAACTTTACCTTATACTAGTATTAGTGCCCGGCTCCGCCCGGGCTACCTCTATTTAGCATCAAAATTTATTTTCAATTAAATAATTAAAATTGCATAACTCATATATTTATCATTAATACATTTTTCTATGACATATCTTAAAATTACGATGCAATAAATTATGAGATAAATTCAATACTCCCACTATTAATATTTTACTTAAATCGATTGGTTAGCTAATTATTTATATATATTTTCTTTTGTTGTTAGTATTATTACTTTTATTACATTCGTTATTACTATTGTTACTTTCACTACTCTCGCCGTAATTATTGTTACTTTCACTACTGCCGCATTAATATTGTTGATTTTGCTACTCCCGTTGTTTCTTCTATTACTTTCTTTACTCCCGTTCGCTACTAATATTGTTAATTTGACAATTCAAATAAGTGATTACTATCATATTATTATGTCCAATCTTACTACAATTCTTTTCACTACTAACTGAATTGATTTTTATTATTTAAGCATGCAATTTTAAGAGACTAGCTTGATTTATTTACCTTTTAATGATTATGGAATATTTGGGGTTTTTATTTCCTGGTAATAGCTAACAATTAATTTACGGGGCTTGCCCCTCTCTTGCACCCCAAAAAAAATGGTTATGGAATATTATATTTTTTGAAAATCTAGCTTGATTTATTTACCTTTTAATAGTTCTCAACATATACCATACTTATATTATATTTGTATATTTTAAATAATTAATATCTTTATACTAATTAACACCATAAGTGAGACATGTTTATTTTGAGGAAAATCACCATATTCCAGTGTTCTCTAAATTTATACTTCAACCAAAACTATATAATATTTACATTGAAATCCCTTGGTCAGGTCTATCACACAATGCTATCGATTAAAAGCTATATAGTAGAATTAATTTGTATAGATTTATTTAATTACATTTAAGTCCCTTGGTTTTGGAATATGTATATTATATTGATATTGATATTAATAGATTGATTGAGATCATAGGATATTGTCGTCTTAAATCTTAAATAAAATCAGATCAAGTGCGGGTGGATCAGTTCAGACCGGGTCATTTTAGGTTTTCAAGAATTCCGGCCACATCGGATAGTCATTTAGAGTTATTGGGGTCACTTTTGGGTATGGTATTAGTGTGTCCAACCCTAATATAGTACTCGACGTAATATATACTTATTTGTTTAAGAAAACATTCTATTTTTTTGTAAACAATGGAAACTAATGAGCCGCAACCTCATGAAAGGCTTCCACCAGAAATATGGGGAGAAATTGGAAAACGACTAAAAAATCAACTCGATTTGGTTCGATTTAGGTCAACATGCAATTCTTGGCGGTCGAATCTCCTTCCAGCGTCCAACCTCTTCCCGCTTCGGATCCCTTCACCACCCGGCTTTTCTACCAATGACCAGAAGTACCGGTTCTTCATCACGGAAAGAACCGGCTTCCTACGATCATCGGGAAAAAAGCCGATGGCCGTAGTTTTTGAGAGTATAGAATCCAAGGATAAAAGTCGTGAAGGGTCAGGTGTTGCCTACACGCCAACACCCCTTTACGCCCCACATGGCAGTCTTATTAAAAAAGTTGGGACGTTTCCTAAAGTCCTTGACATGCAACAATGTTCTATTGACTCGCTTTTTACGAGTTATTTTATTAGACTTGCTATGTCATATAAAATATCAAGTAAAGGGAAAGACGAGGTGTCATGGGATATTGGACCAACTGTCTTTGTTGATAAAGTCGTGTTAATACCATACGACAGTAATGCCAACGTTCCTTTACGTGTGAACCCTAATTATACCGGGATCAAAGAAGAAATCGATTTAATTGTGGTCGCACTTATGTCATCGGGTGACCTAAATTTCTTAAGCACTCGATCCATGGAGTGGACACCGATAATTAAATTAAAATTCGATGATATTGTCAACTATAAGGCCAATTTATGGACCGTTGACCAAAACGGTACAACTTATATTATGGACTTCAAGTCCGTAACCATGAGACCAGTGGTTCGATCCCCTAACGAGTTTATCATCGATCGAGGAAGAAAACGACTAGTCGAGGCATCGGGGGAATTGTACATGCTAGTCCCAACTCGAGACCCTGAAAATTCAAATTCTTCCAACGAAATCAAGATTTTCCAATTGTTAGGGCGAAAATGGGTGGAAGTTAAAAGTATAGGTAAACACGTATTTTTCGTGTTTTCGACTTTTTCCTTCAGCACAATTGTTGATATAGAAGGTAGAGGAAATTGTATTGTGCTAGATAGTTTGAGTTTTTGTAGGTATATTACCTCAAGAGGATGTGTAATCCGTGATTATCCTTTATTTCGAAAAATGCGTGATGTTGATTACGGTTTTGGTGTTTACGACGTCGAAAACAAGATTGGGGATAATAAGTTCAAGGGCTTAAATCATAAAGATTTGCATCATATACTTTGCTCTGAGGCTGAGATTTTGAAATCATCAAAGAAGGATGAACAATATGTTCCAAAATTCGAGATTCCGGGAGGTGAGTCGAAAGTACATTTTATCTTGTTTTTTAACCCTTTTATTATTGATTGTAGTACAAATTTAGAATTTCATTTAGTGAAGCACCTTTGTTCGTAATGATCGTACCAATTTTATCATTTGCTATGACCACTTTATCGGTAAAAGGTTTTACTCTTAACTGTTTCGGTATTTTTGGTAGCCTTTACCTTTGTTCGTAATGATCGTACCAATTCTATCATTGACGGGTAGTCTTTATGGGAAATTGTAATATACAATTACTTTTACTTTTTTTTCCCAAGGAAAACATTTAAATCTTTCTATTTTATCTTTCTTAACCTATGCCCACTACCAGGCAGCGAAGGTTACAGCGTATGTGGGATAACTAATTAATTGACGATGTTGTTTCCTTCTATAGCCAATTCAATAACAATGTAGGGAGTTAGTAGAAAAATGATCGTGGAATCAGTTAGTTTTATGTAACACGGTTTTATACAAACATGGTATTTAAATAATCATGCTAGTGGGCAAAACCGTAATGTGCATTGAAATAAACAACTATAACAAAAGTATTATTTTTCAATTAATTCCAGGTTATTTGATCCAAGTGTATATTCTACCTATAACATTACCATCAAGAACACAAGACAAATCAAAGTAGATGTAAATTCTACTATGCATGCATATTGTCCCTTTGCGAAACATCTGATAAAATTGGAACGATACTATGCATGCATATTGGCAGCGTTCTGAACGCTGCAATGCCTTCTGATCTCCCCTTGTTCACCAGTAAGCACATCCATCTTGCCAAGCTTGACCATCGTCTCACCAAACTTCTTCATCCACAAGGCGGAATCATTAGCATACTGACGAACCAAGTCCTTGGTACTAGGATACACAGCAAAGGGCACATCCGAAGTTATCACGCCTTTTCCCTTAATAATATTATTAAAAAACGACACACCCCAGGCCGCTGAACCTGAACCTAAACCTGAACCTGATTTATCCGCAATCATTGGCACTGGTATTTCTGACCAGTTGCTCTCATTAGCTTTCGGGCAATACTTCTTCAGCATCATTTCCCTAAAATTATTATCTATAATCTCGGCGGACCCTGTCACGTTCGCTAGATTCAGATCGTCTACAATGGTCGTCACACATTTCGCTTCCCCAACCGAGTGGGCCCCTTCCAAAATAACCATGTCATCCACAGTCAATCCCCTGTCTGCATACAATCTAATCAAGTCCTTTGTATTAGAGTTTCCTCCAGGGAGGTTAACGGCTAGATTGCCATCGACGAAGCCACTATCACGACGTCCAGCTGGCATTTTGAAATACGTGTTTCCAGCTAAGACCGCTGCATCTCTAGCCGCGTAGGCTAAGATGTCAGCACACGATACGACACCTGGACATTGTTTTTCTAATTCGGCCTTGATTACGTCTATCGC